>NC_133325.1:563921046-564093546 GCF_042186555.1 Aquarana catesbeiana
CTAAGCACAAAAGTCAGGGAGATTTATGCTTTCCTTACATGATTGCTTCTATTCCAGAACTTCTCATGATACTATCCACGATGCTGCTCCATAGCAGAAAAAAGGATGAGACCAACTCAGTCACCTAACAGATCGACAAATCCCCTGCACACTCTTCACTGTGTCTGGTTCCAAACTTTTTGTTGTGAAATATTAACACTTGGCTTGGATAGTACCTTTTTTGGCTAAACATAACAATAAAAAATATAGTTAGATCTAGGCAGATCCGGTATATGTAGGGCCAGCCATAGAGTAGTATCGGAACACCTTTAAATGTATAGGTGGTGCCCTCTAGAACAAATTAGATAATAGACAGTAAAAGAAGTTGAGAAAACCCACTATTATAATATGCAGGGGACAAACCACAATCTCTCCTCAAATATCTTTTATTAACAATCAATATACGAAAATCATGTGCAAACAGGTTAGTGACACAACAAGAATTAAAACTGACAATGGTGTCATTAAAACACGCCTGGGGTCTCCTCCACACCCACACTCAGACCAATGAGTTAACAGACACGCTGTATTACCATGTAATGATTAATGCTAAGGATCAGAAGTGAGATCCTGGAAAAATACCCTGTAATTGCATTAGCCCGAGTGCGGCCATAAAAAGCAGTGGGTAACATCCAGGTTCACTATGTCACCAATAATGGACACAGAAATTATACAGTTAGAACGTCAGATAAATAAATGGTTTCCCACTAGATGTCCTCCGATGGTGTCAGAACAGGGGCAACAAAGAGTGTTTCATATACAGGCCGTGGTAGATCTACAGATACCTAAAGTGCTTGTTTAGTCACCCAATACTGTCAGCTCAAATGATCTAATATACGGAATCACCAAGTGCACTAAGTGGAGACAATAGTATCGGTCAGAGCAGCAGGCCGGTGGCAACCAGCAGGAATGGCAGCATGAAGTCTATATGCAGTCTAGTTGTGGAAAATAAGTACAGCCTGAATGATGTCTGAGCATGCATAAACAATTGTACGGAGCCAGCTTAATAATCACATGCCCGTATCAACTACCATATACAGTGCCTTGCAAAAGTATTCACCCCCTTGGCTTTTTACCTATTTTGTTACATTACAGCCTTTAGTTCAAGGTTTTTTAATCTGAATTATATGTGATGGATCAGAACACAATAGTCTAAGTTGGTGAAGTAAAATTAGAAAAATATATACATAAAACTATTTTTCAGAAATAAAAAACTGATAATTGCCATGTGCGTATGTATTCACCCCCTTTCTTATGAAGCCCATAAAAAGCTCTGGTGCAACCAATTACCTTCAGAAGTCACATAATTAGTGAAATGATGTCCATGTGTGCAATCTAAGTGTCACATGATCTGTCATTACATATACACACCTTTTTGAAAGGCCCCAGAGGCTGCAACACCTAAGGAAGAGGCACCACTAACCAAACCTTGCCATGAAGACCAAGGAACTCTCCAAACAAGTAAGGGACAATGTTGTTGAAAAGTACAAGTCAGGGTTAGGTTATAAAAAAATATCCAAATCTTTGATGATCCCTAGGAGCACTATCAAATCTATCATAACCAAATGGAAAGAACATGGCACAATAGCAAACTTGCCAAGAGACGGCCGCACACCAAAACTCACAGACTGGGCAAGGAGGGCATTAATCAGAGAGGCAGCACAGGGACCTAAGGTAACCCTGGAGGAGCTGCAGAATTCCACAGCAGAGACTGGAGTATCTGTACATAGGACGACAATAAGCCATACGCTCCATAGAGTTGGACTTTATGGCAGAGTGGCCAAAAGAAAGCCATTACTTTCAGCAAAAAACAAAATGGCACGTTTTGAGTTTACGAAAAGGCATGTGGGAGACTCCCAAAATGTATGGAGGAAGGTGCTCTGGTCTGATGAGACTTTGAAATTGAACTTTTTGGCCATCAAAGAAAATGCTATGCCTGGCGCAAACCCAACACATCACATCACCCAAAGAACACCATCCCCACAGTGAAACATGGTGGTGGCAGCATCATGCTGTGGGGATGTTTTTCAGCAGTCGGGACTGGGAAACTGGTCAGAGTTGAGGGAAAGATGGATGGTGCTAAATACGGGGATATTCTTGAGCAAAATCTGTACCACTCTGTGTGTGATTTGAGGCTAGGACGGAGGTTCACCTTCCAGCAGGACAATGACCCCAAACACACGGCTAAAGCAACACTTGAGTGGTTTAAGCGGAAACATGTAAATGTGTTGGAATGGCCTAGTCAAAGCCCAGACCTCAATCCAATAGAAAATCTGTGGTCAGACTTAAAGATTGCTGTTCACAAGCGCAAACCATCCAACTTGAAGAAGCTGGAGCCGTTTTGCAAGGAGGAATAGACAAAAATCCCAGTGGTAAAATGTGGCAAGCTCATAGAGACTTTTCCAAAGTGACTTGGAGCTGTGATAGCCGCAAAAGGTGGCTCTACAAAGTATTGACCTTAGGGGAGTGAATAGTTATGCACATTGACTTTTTATGTTATTTTGTCCTATTTGTTGTTTGCTTCACAATAAAAAAAAAATCATCTTCAAAGTTGTGGGCATGTTCTGTAAACTAAATGATGCAAATCCTCAAACAATCCATGTTAATTCCAGGTTGTGAGGCAACAAAACATGAAAAATGCCAAGGAGGGTGAATACTTTTGCAAGGCACTGTAGGCTACAGGCACAGTCCGGTTAATGATTGTGACAAGTAGCCACGTGCAGTAAATCCCCATGGGAGACACTCAAGTCAAATAGTCTGTCCTCACAGAGGGTACTCACGGGCACCGGTACAGCTGGATGCCAGGGTCAAGGACTTGTCAGGGCTCACTTGAGAAGTGGACTTCCGGCAGATTCTCTGCCATTCAGGGTACGCTGGTGCTCAATAAGCATCACTCAAAGGCTGGCATGATGCTGCTCTGATAGTTGGAATGGTCGTCTCACAGTGCATGATCTAAAAATGAATGGACTATTGGATAGCAAGGGATGGTCATCCTCATGGTGTAGATGAGACCGTGGGTGTGTGTGTGGGGGGGTCATCACACCGAGCACGTGAGCTTGCTCAGGGTAGCGTGACACAACATAGCTTGGTCTTGGGGTCCCTGTATTCAGGATATCCTGTGACATCATCCAGACCAAGACACTCTTAGCTCATAACCCTTTAATGGGTCAGTTTCTATGTGTGAACAAAATAAATTGCATAGCGGCATCTTGTGGCCATTTAGTAAAAACACAACAGATTTTAATATCACAGCCATGCATTCAAAGTTTGCTCAGGTGGTAAAGCAACACACAATCTACCATATCTGGATTCCCAGATGAGCAAAAATGGGATGTATCGAGTATATTTTAACAAAGCCAAATGGATAAAGGACTCTATATCTTTGATCAAAGACAGATTTGTGTTGTCCAAAATTATGGCAGTAAAGCACCAGACAGCAGGAACAAAAAAAATCAACAACAATCGTGGATTTGTCAGAAGGGGGACTAATTTCAAGTGTACCAAAAGTACCACAGGTACCCATAGATATCATGGGGACAGGAAAACCTGTAGATGCAATTCTGTGTTTAACCCCTTAGGGGTTAACATTCCCAGCCGAATATCAACTCATTTTCCCTTTCGAGGAATATTGTGTTAGAATTTACCCTCTTGCTGGACAGCTTTAAGGCATAAAACCCTTTAATCTTAAGACTTCGAGATTGCCCATTGTGGAACTGTGCAAAGTGCTGTGCGATCGGTGTCTCATCATCACATCCCTGTATGCTTGACAAGTGTTCACTGATGCAGACTCTTCAGTGAAACACTAATTGGATGGATGCAGTAGCCACACTAGGTAATATTAAACTATGGTGGCTCATTTGTGAGGGAAAATTGATTGTTAGAAATAATCAGTGCCTGTCCATCTTGAGTGACCTTTCCACCTGATTAATACTTTTTTGTGCTACTGGCCTAGTGGCTTTGAGGGAGATGATTATTATTAAGAAACTTGTATGAATACTTTGGCTTACATCACAACTTGTAATGTTGTACTGTACATTTAGACTACCGTGATCAAGTGGTAATGGCCTAGTACTGTATGTCTACCAAGGAAGTAACATGTCTACCATCACTTCCCCCGTGATTCTTTTTCCTATTTTACATATATTTGGCTAATTGTTTGCTGCTTGCTATGCTATGTTCTTTCAGCTTTTATGTGTTAAAATGTTACATTTTAGGAACTCCAGAACTGAGTCCAGCTGATTGCAAGGAGTTGGAGAACAAACTTAAAGAGAGAGAAGAATTTCTGATCCCTATATACCATCAAGTTGCAGTGCAGTTTGCAGACCTGCATGATACACCAGGCAGAATGCAGGAAAAGGGGGTTATCACAGTAAGCATCAAGTGTAATTATTAATTATAGCCATCACATTAGTCTTCATTGTTGAATTACTTGATAATGATTTATAATTGTCTAAATGCAGGATGTTCTGGAGTGGAAGACGTCAAGGACATTTTTCTACTGGAGGCTCAGAAGGCTCCTTTTAGAAGATGTAGCAAAAAAGAAAATCCATGCAGCAAATCCTGAACTAACTGATGGGCAACTCCAGGCTATGCTTAGACGATGGTTCGTAGAAGTGGAGGGAACTGTCAAGGTAATGCCAACATACTGAACTGACATATTTTTCTGAATAGGGAATTTACTAGCTGATCTTGCATTTCAGTACATCGCCATCAAATGAAAAAATCCAGTAACCCTAACTTAGTTTTACCTGGCCATATTGGGTGGAAGCCCATTCATTTAGCAGTATGTTTTTTGGGCTGTAAAGTAAAGTTGAAGCTTCCAGAAAAAACATACAAATAAACCATGCAGAAAATGTCCCTGGTAAGAAATTGCATAACTTAATATGTATATCAGGACAAAATTGTGAAGAAAAGAAAACCATTTAGTACGTTTCTGCAATATGTGCAAATTTCCCCCAAATTTATGTAGATCCTGGGGATCTGTAGGAAATTGCCTCCTATCAGCTGACCTTGAAACTTTAGAAATGTTACAAGCCTGGTGATGATGTCACAAGGAATAATAAAAGTGGTTTCTCTCAGGAACATGGTAAAAATAAACATGTTCCTTTTAGATTGTGAGAGGGAGGTTTCAGAGTAAATTTGGGTAATGTATGGACTCCACCTTATCGGTTCCACACTTGCAGTAGATATACTCCCAAGGGTGCAAAACAATGAAAGAAATATTTTTTTTGTTTCACTATCACTAGCCATCATTGAAATGGTGCCCGCAGTGGTGCGATCTTACCACTGTGTATACACAGCCAAATAACGCCTCCGAAAACAAATAGTGAAGCAGAATATGAACAATGAAAAACCGTTGCTTGGGCCAGTTGTGCATTTGCTGCTGAAGGACTACTGTCAGTTTCTCTGAGCAGAGAACCAGAGCTCTAGCAGACCGTAAAACTGGCTACTTCAGGCTTATGGTACAGAGTTGACTGGGCCAAAGTAACAAAGTGCTCTGCTCTATTTTTGAAGCAACGGTGATTTATAAAAGCAAATTCAGCAGTGTCATCCATGATGAATCAACAGCTTTGTCCTCCTGCAGGATAGTCATGGTTGAGACTTTTTTTTTTTTCTCTCCTTAAAACTCACCTATCAAAACTGCTCCTTAGTCTCCAGTTGCTAAAGATATTTTATATGGGCTTTTTGTTTACAAGCATATAAATTGTTTATTTAAATAATCAATATAATTATACAAAATTGCAATTTGCTAAAATCGTATTTTTTAGATGATGTGATGCATAGCGACTTTCCTGCACTTCTCAAATGATACTAGGTCTCCTATTTTTTTTCTGTCTGCACTTGGCAGTCCTATAGAGCCTGTCATTATGCATGGTTCCCATATGAAGACATAGCTGCTAGGCATACCCTTTTCATCGCTGTAGCTTTTAAACATTGAAATATCCACCTCTACCTTATTGTAAAAGATCTAGGTGTTTAGTGTTGAACCCAACTTTTGTGTGTTTGGCATATAGATGACTATGTCCAGCATTTTGGTCAATTGACATCTCAGTTTATACAATTTAATTCTAATTAGCAGTGAGATTTGTTTACGCTTTGTATGTGTCATACATATCTTCACATTCAATTAAAATGAAAAGAATGTTATTCTGCCACAATAAGTGGCATGTCTGTTAGCACCTTTACTTTGAGGATCTGCATTTTTTTTCTTTAATAAATTACCCTTTGTGACTAGGTATTGTATGTGTACGACCCCTATTTATTGTTGCTCATACACCTTGTTCCTCAAATGTAAAAAATCTTCCTGTTAAATGAAAGCCACTCACAATGGTCAATCTCAAACTAGCTGCTAGGCTTTTGCATCTATCAATGATAGATGTGGCTGGAAAGAGGAGGTGGGGGGGGGGGGCAGACATGGCTGAGAGGGAATACATGAGCATTTATAGGCGATGCTTGCATGTGTTTAGGAGCTTGTGCCTTGTAAGCTAATACATTACACCAATCAAGGCAAGTTATCTTAAGCTACAATTAATCTGCTCCCTGGCATATGTTGATAGGAAAGCATCATGCTGTTTCTTAATTAAAAGCAAACGGATTAAAAATGATTAATAACAGTATTAAATATTCACCCAAACTAAAAGCTTTGGGATTCCTAGTTAAATCTTGTTTTGTGCAGAATTTTTGCAGCAAGCATATTTTTCCAAATATTTTCTCTTTGTTTTTTTACAATCTGCTCATTCTAACTGCTTTAACATAAGATTTATATTTTTGCATTATTGCATGCTCTGTTACCACACAGATAAGGGGAGATTCACCCGATTTTTTGGTATTGAAGTATTTACCCATTTATCTATTTTCATGACATTCAGTGATAATGCATATTTTTAACTTTACATGAATAATTTACAATAAATCTAAATCTTCAATAACATGCTGTTTCCACACAAAAAAAAAATCTTTCATTATTGATACTGAATGTTGACCTGGATCTAGGTAAATAGGCCTTTCAGGACAATATGACTAAAGCATTAATTTGCATCTAAAAACTGACCCTGGCCTCTTTAACATTAATTCAATTGTTTAATTTACTTTTAATGAATATTTGAAATAACTCCTGACAATGGTGTTTGTGTATATGTGTGTGTGTATACATGTATGTATGTGTGTGTATATATATATATATATATATATATATTCCAGCAATCACCACTGTGATCTATCAAACATTTTGGAGAGGGACTAAACTTGTTGTGCTATGTGTAAATATCCAAAATGTATTAGGCCTTTTTTTGCGATTGACGGGCAGTAAAACCCCGCAGTTGAGACACATTTTACTGCCCCTCAACTGCCTCCCCCTTTTGCTGCTGAGGCAGTGGCTGGGGGTGTACACATGCCACAGCCTCAATGCTTTGCAGGAATGTGATTGGAGCCACACTGCAACCGCGCATAGTTGTCCAGTATTTAGGTGGTTAAAACAGGCAGTGAGGAGATAATATGACCCGTCTATTATTGTCTGAAGAGCAATCCGATCTGAATGCTATTTATGTTTCAAACAGTAAAGCAAATGTAAATTAACCCTTTAAGGTTCAGTTACTAAAGGAGTAGCGGCTGTGAGTGATAGTAAATAAGATGAACCTGTGTTCACTTTCAATACCTAATTTTCTGCACGGGGGGGGGACCTGAATTCCTAGGCTTAAAGTTACTATAGGTAAATGTCAAAAATGTAAATGTCTAAATACACTGATAAAATACATATTGAAGAGATACTTTACCTGCCAAAATATTTACATTGCAGCACACCTGAATGCAGGGGTGTTACTAAGTCTACAAAAGATCTGGGGCTAGAGCCCATGGCAGCGAAGTAAAGAAAGTCATACGCTTGCGCGGGCACATGCATGTATATAATATATATGTGTGTGTGTGTATGTATGTGTGTGTGTATTATATATATTTATATGTGTAAAATATCGTTACATATCTGAGTGCAGATCCCCCCTTACATTAGGGTCCCCAGAGAGCCTCCCTCTTGCATCAGGGTCCCCAGAGAGCCTCACATTACATCAGGGTCCCCAGAGAGCCCCTTCCTTACATCAGGGTCCCCAGAGAGCCCCCCTCCTTACATCAGGGTCCCCAGAGAGCCCCCCTCCTTACATCAGGGTTCCCAGAGAACCCCCCCTTTGATCAGGGACCCCAGAGAGCCCCCCCCCCCCTTTGATCAGGGACCCCAGAGAGCCCCCCTTTGATCAGGGACCTCAGAGACCCCCCTTTGATCAGGATCCCCAGAGAGCCTCCCCTTACATGAGGGTCCCCAGAGAGCCTCCCCTTACATGAGGGTCCCCAGAGAGCCTCCCCTTACATGAGGGTCCCCAGAGAGCCTCCCCTTACATGAGGGTCCCCAGAGAGCCTCCCCTTACATGAGGGTCCCCAAAGAGCCTCCCCTTACATGAGGGTCCCCAGAGAGCCTCCCCTTACATCAGGTTCCCCAGAGAGCCTCCCCTTACAACAGGTTCCCCAGAGAGCCCCCCCTTACATCAGGTTCCCCAGAGAGCCTCCCTTTACATCAGGGTCCCCAGAGAGCCCCCCTTATATCAGGATCCCCAGAGAGCCCCCCCTTTGATGAGGGATCCCAGACAGCCTTCCCTTACATCGGAGTCCCCAGAGAGCACCCCTTCCTTACATGAGGGTCCCCAGAGAGCCCCTTCCTTACATGAGGGTCCCCAGAGAGCCTCCCATTACATGAGGGTCCCCAGAAAACCTCCCCTTACATGAGGGTCCCCAGAGAGCCCCCCCCTTACATCAGGTTCCCCAGGGAGCCTCTCCTTACATCGGGTCCCCAGAGAGCCTTTCCTTACATCAGGTTACATCAGGTTCCCCAGAGAGACCCCCCTTTACATCAGGGTCCCCAGAGAGCCTCCCCTTACATCAGGGTTCCCAGAGAGCCTCCCCTTACATCAGGGTTCCCAGAAAACCTCTCCTTACATGAGGGTCCCCAGAGAGCATCCCCTTACATCAGGTTCCCCAGAGAACCCCTTCCCTTCCATCAGGGTCCCCAGGGAGCCCCCACCCTTATATCAGGGTCCTCAGAGAGGCCCCCCTTGTCTGCAGCAATTATATAATAAAAAAAGTTTGCTCAGCTGGGGGCCAGGGGAAGCAACATGACTAGTTATTGTTATCAGGCACAAATTCTTATCTATATTCAGCAATTCCGACAATGTAATCAGAGCCCTGACGTCCACTTCTATACCGTTAGCACAAGGATTACTCCGCCTGAGCCCGAAAATCATCAAATAGTCCCGGCAGAGTAATCTTTGTTCTGCGGTTCCCGACAATTACATTGCCGGGCAGATTGGTATAGACGTGACGTCGGGACAATGATTAAATTGTTGGAACTCCTGAATGTAGATAAGAACTTGTGCCCAATAATATTAACTAGTCATGTTCCTCCCCTGGCCACCAGTTGAGCAGATGAAGCCCATAGCCAATCCTAGGTAAGAGACTCGAGGCTATGGGCCCCAGATTCGGGGCTATAGCCCCAGTAGCTGCCCCCTAGCGATGCCACTGCCTGAATGACTTGTTCTGCTTCTCAGTCTCTGAGCTGTGCTGTAAAGTAGGTAGCAAGAGACTGAAAAAGTCAAATTCAGTTACTTGCATCTAAAAAAAAATACTATTTAATTTTTTACTATTTAATACTATTTAATGATGTATTATTGATTACATTATCTGTATTACCTTTGATATTTAAACCTGTCTAGAGTTAAAATGTAAAGTTTAATCACTACTGCTCCAGAGCAATTATTTCATTTTTTGCACATATGTACAAATCTGCATTTTTGGCCATAAAATTAAAAACCCCTGACCATGCAATTTTTTGTGCTGCAATATATTTGCTCAACTGTTTATCAAATGCATATTTTCAGGAAAACTAACAATAATTTTAGAGCACACAAACACAATATAATACCCAATTTTTGGTAAAGTATAGAAGATGGGGTTTTATCGAGTAAATAGATACCAAACATGCCAAGTCTTACAATTTTGTGCGCCTGTGGTATAACGAAAAACAGTGGTACACAAACATCTCTATAGGTGACACTTTAAAGGCCTTTACAACTCATCATTTTAAAATTGAATCGTAAGCTCTGGCTCTGGAATTATTGCTCTTACTCTGACGTTCACGGTGCACCTGTGTTTGCATTTGTGGGTGTGTGCAGGGCAACAGGGAATATATTAAATTTTTGGGGAGGTTTTAATAAATCACAAGGGGTTAACAGACTCCCATGTAATTGCATTGGGCAGGTGACAGGTGCTCTTCATGAGGTCATTGGGGGTCTGTTAGACCCCTATGTCTCCCCTGCCCTCCAAAGCATCCAACTGAGCACAGATCGGCTTGTTAGATGCTTCCCTGTCTATCAGCCAGAGAATGACTACCCTGAAACCAAAGTGACAAAATCATCATCGCTTCCAGCTTCATTCAATGCAGAAGAGATCAGGGAATGAATGTTCCTCAGTCTCCAACTGCTTAACTTCCTGAAGATGCTGGATGTAGTCCTGGGCTCCCCAGTAAGAGCGGGATAGCTGGAGAACCACATGGGGGGAAGGGATCCACGTCTCCCACAATATGAAAGTGATTACCGATGGGAGCCAACAGAAGGAAAATGGCTACAAGTTGATGGCTGCTACTGCAGCTATAAGCTTGTGCTTAACCACTTCCCGCCCAGCCTATAGCAAAATGACGGTTCGGTTATCCTGACTGTATGTCATATGACGTCTTTTAGGATGACAGCCAACACACGCACGTGGGGGCGTGCAGCGAGGTGATCGGTGGTGCCGTGTGTCAGTCATTTATTTATTTATCATTATCATCATTTAGTCATTAATTATCAGCACAGCCGCAGCCTCCCAATAGAATCCCTTTAGCAATACACACCAAACTGAGCATGTGCAGAGTGCCCCCAAGGCTCTGTTCTATCAAAAGATGGATTGGGGACAATGTAAGAAGGGGAGGATCAGAGAAGACAGGATCAAACAGCCTCTTTACACAATGCAGAGAATTAAACCCTTAAGTTCCAAAGTGATTTTAACAAGTATGCTTTACAGCATATACAAATCGATATTATTGTTGTGGGTTTAGTAACACTCTCTGGACGTACAGTGTACATCCAAAGACCTGAAGTAGTTAAATAAGAGTGCACAATGAAAACATGAATGTGTGAGGGCTGTAACCTCATCCCCTTAAAGAGGAACTGCAGTTTGTTTACATGATTTGTAATAAAAACATCTTTGCCATTCTGAAGCTTCCCTCCAACCACTTTGCATATTATTTTATATATACTGCGATTCTGTACTTTCCGAATATGCTGCAGACATCTCACTCCACTAAGTCTGGCTGCATCCATTTTAGATGTGGGCAGCTATAGCTGTTGCCTGTTCACTCCCTGGATTTACATAAAGACACACCTCCAGATCTGCAGCTCTCATTGGCCTTCTTATGACTCATCCCCCACCCTTCCCAGCAAACTCTTACAAAAGTGAGAGAGAGAGCTGTGCATGATGTCATAAGCCTAGGCTTTTTACCAGACAAGAAACAGGAAGTGGGCTGTATAAGGTATTTACTGTCAGAAAAAAACATTTTTACTATCCAAAGTTAAAACAACAAGGGAAGAGGATTTAATAGATGGAAAGTTGAAAAAATGACTGAAGATCCGCTTTAAAGCTATGGTCCGCTTACAAGCTATGTAGAAAACTGTGTAGTAGCATTGTGTTTCAGGCAGTTATTATAAATGATTATGAGATTGTGGGAAGCATCCCAATTGAAATGTATGCATGTCTTTCCTTCCTCTGAAACTGTGATTGAATAACTAGATTTAGGTGCACTAGGATGTTATATACTTAGTGTATCTATGGTCAAAATGTAAAAATCTTATACAGTCAGGTCCATAAATATTGGGACATCGACACAATTCTAATCTTTTTGGCTCTATACACCACCGCTATTGATTTGAAATGAAACAAACAAGATGTGCTTTAACTGCAGACTTTCAGCTTTAAGGCTTTGAGGGTATTTACATCCAAATCAGGTGGACGGTGTAGGAATTACAACAGTTTGTATATGTGCCTCCCACTTTTTAAGGGACCAAAAGTAATGGGACATATTAACAATCATCCATCAAACTTTTACTTTTTAATACTTGGTTGCAAATCTTTTGCAGTAAAATACAGCCTGAAGTCTGGAACGCATAGACATCACCAGACGCTGGGTTTCATCCCTGGTGATGCTCTGCCAGGCCTCTACTACAACTGTCTTCAGTTCCTGCTTGCTCTTGGGGCATTTTCCCTTCAGTTTTGTCTACAGCAAGTGAAATGCATGCTCAATCGGATTCAGGTCAGGTGATTGACTAGGCCATTGCATAACATTCCACTTCTTTCCCTTAAAAAACTCTTTGGTTGCTTTCGCAGTATGCTTCGGGTCATTGTCCATCTGCACTGTGAAGCGCCGTCCAATGAGCACTGAACTGAAGCATTTTGCTGAATATGAGCAGATAATATTGCCCGAAACACTTCAGAATTCAACCTGCTGCTTTTGTCAGCAGTCACATCATCAATAAATACAAGAGAACCAGTTTCATTGGCAGCCATACATGCCCACGCCATGATACTACCACCACCATGCTTCACTGATGAGGTGGTATGCTTTGGATCATGAGCAGTTCCTTTCCTTCGCCATACTCTTCTCTTCCCATCACTCTGGTACAAGTTGATCTTGGTCTCATCTGTCCACAGGATGTTGTTCCAGAACTGTGAAGGCTTTTTTAGATGTTGTTTGGCAAACTCTAATCTGGCCTTCCTGTTTTTGAGGCTCACCAATGGTTTACGTTTTGTGGTGAACCCTCTGTATTCACTCTGGCAAAGTCTTCTCTTGATTGTTGACTTTGACACACATACACCTACCTCCTGGAGAGTGTTCTTGATCTGGCCAACTGTTGTGAAGGGTGTTTTCTACACCAGGGAAAGAATTCTTCGGTCATCCACCACAGTTGTTTTCCGTGATCTTCTGGGTCTTTTGGTGTTGCTGAGCTCACCGGTGCGTTTTTTTTTTATGAGGATGTTCCAAACAGTTGATTTGGCCACACCTAATGTTTTTGCTATCTCTCTGATGGGTTTGTTTTGTTTTTTCAGCCTAATGATGGCTTGCTTCACTGATAGTGAAAGCTCTTTGGATCTCATATTGAGAGTTGACAGCAACGGATTCCAAATGCAAATAGCACACTTGAAATGAACTCTGGACCTTTTATCTGCTCCTTGTAAATGGGATAATGAGGGAATAACACACACCTGGCCATGGAACAGCTGAGCAGCTAATTGTCCAATTACTTTTGGTCCCTTTAAAAAGTGGGAGGCACATATACAAACTGTTGTAATTCCTACCCCGTTCACCTGATTTGGATGTAAATACCCTCAAATTAAAGCTGAAAGTCTGCAGTTAAAGCACATCTTGTTTGCTTCATTTCAAATCCATTGTGGTGGTGTATAGAACCAAAAAGATTAGAATTGTGTCGATGTCCCAATATTTATGGACCTGACTGTATTTATTCAATTATTTCTAGCCTACTCCTATTACTCCTAACAATTTTGAAGTTTGCAAACTTACTTTGTGAAGATCCCCACACATTTACATCCTTGACTTCTGTGACATGTATTTTCTACGCCTTGTGAGTTACACATTTCACAGAGCCTTCTGAACTACAGAAGTGCTGAGAGGAGGAGTTTTAGGAGGCGGAGCCAGTACAGAAATCAATGCTTGAAGGCAGCAAGGTACCATGGGATATGTAGTCCTTAGAAATCAAAAGTAAATAGCAGGGAAGAAGCTGCAAAGCATACAGGGAATTCAGGAAGTTGTGGAAAGAGATGACAAGCAGACAGGCAGAACTCACATACAGGAAAGGAGATTTTTCATGTAAGCTTATATTGGATTGTCAAAAAATATTGTTTGTATTGCTATCACCATGCTGATGCTAAAAGAAAAAGTGCTGTGAACATAGATCTCCTATAAGTAAGGTGCATTTGTCATCTGCAGCAAACCAGTAAATATTAGACTTAATAAGTGTATTGCTTAGCTTACTGGGCTAATATGACATTTGGACAGATTGTGAGAGCTATGAATCTTAAGCACATTTTTTAACCTTCACTCAATCCACAGTCTGTATGGCTTTATTGTGTTAGATATTTTCAAAGCTCTGATCTTGACAAAAAAACAACTCTTTTTAGCTGTAATAGTTATGATATAGTGACAGCACTAGTATTTGTTAATAAGTTCGGAAATGGATACCTTATTTTCTACACTACCTTTGAAGAATATAGAACTTCAAATCACTTTACAGACATAGTGAACTAGGTTGTGTTTGTTGCTAAAGCTACATGATCAGGTCAGCAGGGTAACTTACATAGGACAAAATTTCTGCTAGCTGACCACCAGTGTTTTGTATACTAATAAAGAAAGGTCTCAACAGAATTTCTGTTTTTTTCAGAACAAGCACTGACAACCTCTCCAAATCTCAGGTTCTCATTTACAGTCCCCCCAACCCCTCTGAAGAGTTATATACTAAAATCATTCCCTTAATCACCTCAATGCCAGCATATTGCACCCCCTTCCTTTCCAGACCATATTCAGTTTTTAGTGCTATGTTTGACTGACAGTTACTTGGTCATGCAACAGTTTATCAAAATAGATTTTTTTGAGATAGCTAGAGCTTTCTTTTGTTGGTACTTAATAACCAAAGGGTATTTTATTGTTTACTATATAAAGGGAAAAAAACCAACCAAAAAACTTTTTATCATATTTTATTTAACCGCTTAAGGACCGCCCCATGTACAAATACTGCGGCAGGGCAGCCCTTAAGCGCAAAATCACATACCTGTACACGATCTTCTTCGACTGTGGGGCGCGTGCAGCCAGATCCCCGCTGTAATTGGACACAGCAGGAGCCAATCAGCGGGTTGGCGATCGTTCGTAGAGAGGCAGAACAGCGGTCTGCCTATGTAAACAAAGCAGGTCGCAATTCTGCCAGAGAGGAAAATTAGTTCTAAGCAGAAGCACTGATCTGTTTTCCTTTAGTCAAAGCACTCCCCCTACAGTTAGAAAGCACTCATAGGGAACACATTTAACCCTTTGATTGCCCCTGATGTTAACCCCTTCCCTGCCAGTGTCATTTATACAGTAACAGTGCATTTCTTTTTTAGCACTGATCACTGTATTGTGTCACTGGCCCCCAAAAAGTGTCACTTGCTGTCAGATTTGTCCGCCACAATCCCGCTAAAAATTGCTGATCGCCGCCATTACTAGTAAAAAATATAACAAAAAAAAAAAGTCCCTAAATCTATCCCATAGTTTTGTATACGCTATAACTTTTGCGCAAACCAATCAATATACGCCTATTGGGATTTTTTTTTTACCAAAAATATGTAGCGGAATACATATTGGCCTAAATTTATGAAGAAATTAGATTTTTTTTTAACTTTTTTATTTGACAGATTTTATAGCAGAAAGTAAAAAATATTGTTTTGTTTTGTTTTTTTCAAAATTGTCAGTCTTTTTTTGTTTATGGGGCCAAAAAAAAAAAAACTGCAGAGGTGATCAAATACCACCAATTTGTTGGAAAAAAAGGACATCAATTTTATTTGGGTACAGTATTGCACGATCTTGCAATTGTCAGTTAAAGCAACGCGCAGTGCCTTATCGCAAAAAATGGCCTGGTCAGGAAGGGGGTATAACCTTCCGCAGCTGATGTGGTTAAAGTGAATTTATATATTTTAACACCATTAAGACAAACCGCCACATAGGATGCAGAACAAAAACAAGAAAAGGGTATGTATAGTACATAGTAGTATTTAAAAAAAAATGGTAAACATCATATGAGGACCTAAAAAGAAGAAAACATATGTTCCATCCATTGGGACCATATAGCATTAAATATATGCATAGAATTTCTCAGATAATAGGTATGTTTTTTATTAAAAAAAAAAATATCTATTTAGTTGCATTATCCACTCAGAAAGAGTTAATGGGTGAGCCAAGGTACATTTAAAGTGCTTGTAAAGGCTCAAGGATTTTTACCTTCATGCATTCTATGCATGAAGGTAAAAAAAACCTTCTGTGTGCAGCAGCTTCCGCAGCCCCCCTAATACTTACCAGTGGCTCTCCTGGGTCCTCCTCATTGGCTAAGACATCAGCGGGAGAAGGTAAGTATGACATGTGTTATTTATAAAATAAATATGCTTTTAATATCACTTTAAATGCAATCTGCCTACGAGCTATAAATAAAGCTTTAGAGATGGTAAACAATAAGTCATGATCCATAGAAAATAAATCAATATGGCCTAACTGGCCTGTAAGGGGTTCCACGAAGATATTAGTCCCTCGTAAGCCATTCAGTGTACCTACAACCTCAGCGAAGTATCTTTCCAACTTGGGACGTCGCCACATAAGGTGGACAAGGGATTCTGAAGAATGACCACACCTATTACAGGATGGGTTATCTCTCACCCCTACTGTATTTAAAAATGTAGGAGTTCTATATACCCTATATAGAATATATGCTTGAGTCAATCTATAAGAGGGGGAGAGAGAGAAACTGCACTGATTGTAATATATCCTCTCAAATATCATTTGAAATACTACCTATATTCCTCTACCATTCTATTCTGCAAATTAATGGGAAGATCAGTAAGAGGTGGTCTAATGATGCCAAATATGTGGTTGAAATCAAACCCTTCGTTGACGATGCCCGTAGAATATTGTCAATTATATGCATATGATAGAAAGAGACAAAAGCCAAATTAGGTTGCGCTTGTATTGCATGCCGCAGTTTTGGAAACTGCTTTAACCACTTAAAATTAAGTTCAAATTCCTCAGTCAGCTGTTCAAAAGGCTTCAGGGACCCATTTTGATTTAGATGGAAGTGTGGATTCCAGCTTTTTCCCATCTCTGAAAGCCCTGTAGCTTACAAATTTCTGGAAGCAGGCTCCTAACAGTTGCTTTGCAGCATCCTATATTTTTCTTATCAAAAGAGGGGTAAACTGAGAAGATTGTGACCTGTTACCAATAGGTGTTTCACGTACCTGAAGGTGAGTGCCTTCCTTGAAATAAAAAATATGTAACCTAAAGGAAGAAGTGGAACAGTTAACACAGTCCCACCCAACTAAATGCTGCAATTAGGCAGCAATAAAATTAACCCGGGGATTAGGTACCGCTAAACCTCCTGCACTTTTCGAGTATTGCAATAACTCCAGTTTAATCCTGCACTTTTTTCCCAAATCAAGTTTCTAAAAACAGCATTCATTTTTATAAAAATTTTGGCGGTATCCATATTGGGGAATTATGCAGAAAATAGAGGAGTTCGGGGCATCCACACCATTTTTATCAAATTTACTAACCACAGAAATAGGAAGCTAACCCTATACTTTACAATGATTCTGAAATCTATTCATTAAAGGTAGAATATTATCTGACATAATCTCCAGGGGAATTAGTTATACAAAAAAACCCTAGAAACTAAATTTAAGGACTTTAACGGTACCACTTAAGTATGATAAAATTTCCAAATGTTTATTGTACAAAGGATTAAAAACATGTAAACAGTAAAAAACAATTCACTTAACGATACAAACTTTACATATGTACAGAAGTATTGAGATACTGTATGGTGGTTTCCTCATCATTCCTACCATAGTTGGGTGATGGGTTGCTTGCTGTGACTTTGATGCATTTCATGGGTCGCTGCCCGCTTCACCAGGAAGAGAACTATAGCCAAGCTCTATAATCATAATAAAAAGTACATATATGTTATCTTCAATACAAAGTCTATTTAATAGTGCTTCTTGCACCAAATGGGCCAGATGCTCTACATACATATGATATATGTATAACAAGGCATACAAAGGTAAACACAAAAGTATTACGACCAGTTAGTGCCAACTTCCACACCGGATAGGGCAGTTCATCAGGCATGTGTCCACTGGGCATGATAGCAATGCTCGAAAATACAATGAGACCATCAATACAATTAACATTAAAAGAAAAAGAATCATAAGATTGATAAGGGGCCATAAAAGACCCAACTGCACCCCTACTCCCCAAGGGAGTTTTTGGGGAGTAGGGGTGCAGTTGGGACTTTTAGGGCCCCTTATCAATCTTATGGTTCTTTTTCTTGTTAATTGTATTGATCTCATTGTAATCTTGAGCATTACTATCATGCCCTTTCTTTATATCCTAGATATTCACCTTTACTAAAACCTGTTATTGTGGTTAGTACCTTGGCCTATGGTGACACAGTGAACATATGCCTGATGAACTGCCCTATCCAGTGTGGAAGTTGGCACTAACTGGTCATAATACTTTTGTGTTTACCTTTTGTATGCCTTTTAATACATATATGAAAAGTAATGTAGAGCATTAATCCCATTTGGTGCAAGAAGCTCAATTTGTATTGAAGACTTTGTATTAAAGTTAACATACTGTATATTAACTTTTTATTATGATTATAGAGCTTGGCTGTAATTCTCTTCCTGATGAAGCGGGCAGCGACCTGTGACATTTGCAAGCAACCCATCATCCAACTATAGTAGGGATGATGAGGAAACTACCATACAGTATCACACTACTTCTGTTCATATGTAAATGCTGTACCGATATATGAATTGTTTCACGGTTTACATGTTTTTAATCTTTGTACAATTAAAATTTGGAAATTTTATCATACTTAGGTGGTACCGTTAAAGTCCTTAAATTTAGTTTCTAGGGTTTTTTGTGCAGATTTTCTCTGAGGATGTGGCACCAGACACTTAATGTACAATAATTTGAAGGCCCCTTTGGGTATTCCTTCCTCTCATCCACTATTTTTCCAATTTGGGAATTAGTTATAGTAATGCCCAGATATTTTAGGGCAGAAACCACCTTTAGATGTGCAAATGGAGGGTAGAGGAGCGGAAAGTAAATCCAAAGGCTGCAACATAGATTTCTCCCAAAAAAAAGTTTTGCATCTGGTGACTCTCAGACGCTTTTTTAGGGCTTGTTTACATCCGGTGCATTGAGCTGTATTGACCTGAATTAATCAATGCATGCTCAATGCAAGAACACTGAGAGAACAACTGTTTTGTATGTGCATCGTTCACACCATGCAAGCGCATTTGTGTGCCTTATATAAAAATAGATATTTCTTGGCTAAGTTTAAATAAAGTTAAAGGGTAACTCCACTTTTGTGGAAAAATTCATAGCAAATATAAAAAAAATAATATAGCATATACAATTGTGACACAAGTCATATTGTAATTGAATGTTATTAAAAATTACCTTTCCTTTTCAATCTGCAGCTCTGTAATTTTCTGTGAGATGCAATATGGCTACCTGGAGGTGTTCTGTACACAGAATATGTACAGAATGTCCCCCAGATATGTCATGTCCTGCTTGTGTGATTGGCTCACTGATTTTCCCAGAAGTCTGCACTAAGATACAAGTCAGATTTCAGGCATCCGCTGCAACTAAAATGTCATTTTTGATAAGATACTCCCAATAGTAAATCACATCTAATGGAATGCAAGCCCTGCAATTTTCCTCATTAGAGATTTGCAGGTGCAGCAGCTGGTGCAGAAACTGGTGAGTCTAATGGGAGTGGTTTCATAATTATGAAACCACTCCCATTAGACTCACTTGTGTACATGGGCACAGACAAACACACAGGGATTTCTTCAGAATAACAAAAGGTATCTGCAACAAAGTTTGTCAAAATCCTTGCAATGTACATAGATCACCCAGAGGGGAATGTTTTTTTCTCAACAAAAGTGGAGCTACACTTTCAAGAGGTAAATACTGTGATGCACACACCCACACCAGCGGGTGCACATGTGAGAAATTTAAATCCTGTAATGCACACATTACATGCACCATAACGCAGGCCCACTAGTATAAACAAGCGTTTACTGTATGCCAAAATTGGCAGAGCAATGCAATCTAAATGCAGGCGATCACTCGCCTCCACATTTTAATAAAAAAGCCCCCCCCATCATTGGTGGTCATTGCCATGGTAAAACCCTCCACTTGGGAATGAAGCTTAGCCACGTCCTCCTTGCTTGCTCTCCCAACTTGGTTGATGTGATCTCATCTGTGCCAAAGGGGAAGGCTTGCAAATGTAAACACGTGCAGTATTTACATCTGTGATTGTCCGTTACAGTGATCACAAGGCACACTCTGATTGGCTCCCCTCTGTAGTAAAGTATGTTTTGAAATGTTCAATCAGAATAGTAGGTCTTCAACCAGTCATTTTAATGCAATTGACGGTCATAAGGTAGCAAAAAGAAACTTGTAGAGGGAGATAGGAGGTTGCCATTGCTAAACTTCTGAATGTACCACTTGCATGGCTGTCTCTAGCTTCAATTCTTACAACATTGTTGAGCTGAACCAAGCATGCCCTTGATCAGCATGACAACCAGATTATTCGCAAAGGGGAGATCAGCTGTGACAATTCCATATTTCTACAGATTTGCTTTAAAACTAAATCAAAGTATTCAAAAATGTATTTCAGCAGTTAGGCTTAGTGCATTTATACACTGGAATAAGTTGCAAAGAAAAGCAGGTTTAAAGGTAATGTTCTATGATATGGTAGCACTGCATTAAAAAACTGCAGTGAGCATATGTACATACATAATTTCCTTTGCCATTTTACCAGCAGTTGCTGAAAAAAAATCACTGTTTGGAGATTGTATTAATCAGGCATTAATTGCACCCCATGCCCCATAAAGGCAAGCAACTTTGGGCAATAGCTAAGCCTTACTCACCTTTATTCTAAATATGGTTTGACCTGAATGGAGCCAAACTTTTTGTGTCCCTATTCACACATTTTTAACACAGGGGAATCCTGTGAAATGCTCCAAGGTTGTAGCATAAACTGATGTAATAATGATAGATAACTGGACCAAAAAGCAGATGGATAGACTATATACTATAATTTTTTTTTTCTATAACCTTAAGTGAAACCGATTTGATTTTTTTTATATACAGACATAGCCTAAATAGACAAAAAAAAAACATGTTTTGCATATAATTAAATGATCCATTCTGTGAGTGGTGCTCCCTCACTTGTCCTGCAGCAGGTTCAGGTGAAGTGAAGTAATGACAGCAATAATAAGAGGGAGAATGAGCAGGAAGATCATAGCTAGGAGGGACAGCTGGGAGGTGGGAGGCCAGGTGCATAGGGCAAAGGAAAGATGGATTGAACAGAGGTAGGGAAGCCAGACTGGACAATGGGAGGTATCGCAAGATATCAAACAAGAGAGATGGTGGAAGAAAGAGCCAACTGGAAAGAGGACAGCTGCTTTATCATATTGGCTAAATACCAGTTTTATACACTATAATGTATTTCAATATTTCCTATACTATGTTTAAGAACTAACTTTTGGGCACATCTAATGGTGAGAAGATTAAGATACTTAGAGTATATATAAGATTGAAATTGTACATTTAACATCTAGACTGTACAAAAGCCTGAACTTTGTATTTTCTAAACAGGATTATTTGAAATACCCTGTAGCAATGTTGCCTTCCAGTTTCATACAATAGTGAAAACTTTTGAGCCGAATACTTGCCCTGCCTCTATGTATGAAGCTAGTATTGTACTCATCCTAAAGCCTGCTAAGAGCCTTTCCAAACCTGGCTCTTAAGCTGACCATAGATGCTGCGATTTTCTTTTCTGCAACCCATAGATGCATTCAGTGTTGATGGGGGAATCCCTCCCGCAGAGCTAGTGTGTTCTTCCAGCAGGGCGCATGGGGAGCCATCCTTGCCGGGAGAACACACAGTGAATATTGCTAGCAGCTATAGTCACTGACAATAATCGCATCAAAAATCTGACATGCTAGTCATAGATCGACTGCAATCAGTATACCAGTGTTTCTCAACTCCAGTCCTCAAGGCGCCCCAACAGGTCATGTTTTCAGTCATTCCATTATTTTGCACAGGTGATTTGATCAGTTTCACTGCCTTAGTAATTACAACAGCCATTTCATCTGAAGGAAATCCTGAAAACATGACCTGTTGGGGTGCCTTGAGGACTGGAGTTGAGAAACACTGCAGTATACAGATAGTGTACCTTTTAATCGGCTTTAGTGCTGCCAAGTGATGGAGAAGCTGTGGCACCCCTGCACTCAACAGTGGGTTTGAATTAAAGGAGCCAGCTTCCATTGCCCACTCTCCCTGAAAATATAATAAAAAAATGCATGTTTTTCTTGCACATGATTGGATAATGAAAGTCAGCAGAACTTTTGCCTTATTTACTAAGTACAAGAGAGGTCTTATATTTAAAATATACCATGCTCTGCTTACTAGTTCTTATAACCCACTGTTCTAGTAAAGAGAATTGAGTTCAAGATATAGGTCCACTCATGGACAGTGGCTTGAAGCACTTTAAAAATACCCCTGATGTTAATATTTCCCTCCTTGAGACTTACACGGGTTTTTCTCCTACTGAGAGCATATTGGAAGAGGGTCATTTTTCTTGTACACAATTCCTGCTGTGCCCCAGATGTACCAAAGTATAAGGGTGGCAAAATGTGTTTTAATATCATTAATCGTGCATTTCAACATTATTGTGCTACTGAAGATTGGTCTCCTGGGAGAACTTCCCATTGATGAACCATCACCTATCACTAAAACACTATACCTATCCAGGAAAACGATTGCGTAACACTGGCTGTCACCTTAACCCTGTCTATGGAAAATAGTGAACTCTATCTTACATTTGGAAATTCTTACCCATGTCAGTAGTGGAAGCCGACTTAAGCCTGAGCTGCAGCAGCAAAGGCCCATTAACAATAAAGGAGACAGGGGGCCTCCTTTGTACAATGTATGGATGGAGGGAGTATGAGGATCTGAGCTCTACTCTGCTCTCTTTTATTGTTATTGTTGCTGTAGCTCAGGCCTACCCCATCTATGGAGCAGATGACTGGTCTCAGCAAGCATTGTTTGCTCCTTTTTTTTGCATGTGATTGGGTATTCTTATCAAAGTGGATTTTCATCACATTCTTAGGCTATGGGGAAATTTTTTCTTGCAGACTGAAAAGCCTATTTGCCTTTAATCAACCTCTATGGGTCATAGTAGAACCCCAGTCAAAACGCTAAACACACTATTGAAATACATTTGTGTGAACTGTATTTTTTATCCTGTTCAGCTAGTTGTGTGATTCAAATACCCATGACATACTGCAAAGCTAGGTAGATGAGATCGCTAGATTTAGCTTTATGTAGACTAAGAACAACTTGTGTAATGAATTGACCCTGCATCAGATATATAAAATGCTTGATGCTAATGCCTTCTACAGACCGCTTAATAAATATCTGAAATACATGTTTACCTTTTAAAGGATTGGTACCTTTTTTAGCCACTATTGGGATTTACACACCTTTACTCTTCTCGCATCATATCGCCACAAGCAATGTGGTCATTAGCTAATAAGCCAGCATCACCACTTTCCATTGTTTAGGCAAATGATTCAGAAAACTGTGGGGGGGGGGGAACCAGGGAAGTGTGTAGTCTTCATCCTCAGAGAGTAGAGGTGTGTAAATCTCAATAGTGGCTAAAAAAGGTCTTTTAGAAGGTAAACATGTATTTCAGCTACTTATTAAGCGGTCTGTAGGAGGCATTAGAGTCAAGCATTTTATATATCTGATGCAGGGTCAATTCATTACATTCATCATTATTAAGTTAATCTTAGTCTACACACATTACAAGTAAAGGCAATGCTAACTGGAACAAATATACAGTGGGTATAGAAAATAATCTTTTTAAAATAATCACATTTTGTTGCTTTGCAGCCTGAAATGAAGACAGACAGTGTTATCCAACTGTATTTACTCAGTGCAAACCCCCCTATCCCTCCCCCCCCCCCATGTCAGTATTTTGTTGAACCACCTTTTGCTTTAGATATGGCCTTTAGTCTGTTGGGATATGTTTGTACTAACTTTGCACATCTAGACTTTGCAATATTTGTCCCACTCTTCTTTGCAGAACTGCTCAAGTTCGGTTCAATTTGATGGTGACCGTTTGTTGACTGCAATCTTCAATTTTAGTCTCATCTGACGACCTTAAACGCACCTTTAAGGTTCTGAGGCCACATAGAAAAAGGTGTTATGGTCATATGAGACTAAAATTGAATTATTTGGCTTCAACACCAAACGATATGTCTGGCAAAAATCCAATACAGTTCACCATCCAAATAACACCATTCCTACAGGTGTTAATGAAGGTGGTAATATCCTGTTATGGGGGTGTTACTCTGCAGCAGGGACTGAAGCACTTGTCAGGATAGAAGTAAAAATGGATGACAAAATGCCATCAAATTTGGAAGGTTTACCTTCCAACATGACAATAAACCAAAGCACAAAGAAAAAATTACCACACAGTAGTTGAAGGAAAAAAAAGTGAATGTCCTTGCATGGTCTAGTCAGAGCCCAGACTTAAACCCCATTGAAAAACTGTGGGGTGACTTGAAGACTGCAGTCCGTAAACGGTCACTATCAAATTTAACAAAACTTGAGCAGTTCTGCAAAGAAGAATTGACAAATATTGCAAACTATAGAAGTGCAAAGTTAGTAGAGACATATCCAACCAGACTGAAGGCTGTAATTAAAGCAAAAGGTAGTCCAACAAAATACTAACATAAGGGAGGTGATCCTTTTTCCAACTCAGTGATTATTTTTTTCTGTTGGTGTTTTATCCAGCTGTATTTACTAGTGCAACTTATAACATTCATGTGAAAGATATAACAAAAACTGTGTCTGTCTTCATTTCAGGCTGCAAAGCAAAAACATGTGATTATTTTAAAAGGGGGGATTCTTTTCTATACCCACTTTATAGCATTTGATAAAAAATATTGTTGGGCCGTTTGCTAAATTTTTCACACCATTTACAACACTGTCACATGTAACCACTCACATTTAGTGAAGATGTTTATGTATAGAATGTAGGTTTCATACCTATGGCAACCTTTATTGAGAAAGTCGGATTGTTTCTAAAATGCAATTGCAGTGATATAAACCCATCACAAACTGGGCAACTGAAACTGTTAAAAAAAAAAAATCAGTACATTCCAAGATCCGTGCATCTGAAGTTATTTGAAGTTATCAATTTGCCTGTAAAATCTAAGCTTGTCGCCATCTCTTTCCAAATCTATATTTGTCCTTTTAATATATTTGATGGCCCTTACTGACCAATAGGAGTATTGGAAGGTTAGAATGTATTTAGCCAAATGACCAGATTATGTATATTAAAATATTCTTCAAAAGCAATAAATAAACTTTTACTGACTTCTGTAACTGCAGTCACTGTAAAGTAACTCAACCTCAAAATGTACAACTCAAGTTTCTCAGTTGTCTTCAATGAGTTGCCAACCTTCCAGCCTTCTAACCTCTGAAGTGAACACAAAGCAGGTGAACGGGAGGGAGGGGGTGGGGGGCGAGACTCAGCGTGCTGAGTCTTAACTGGAAGGACTTTACTGGTTCTTTAGTGAACTTTGTTGATAATTAGCTCCACAATAACTGCAACTACAGCGATCAGCGAGGGCTTACTTTCAGGCCTCATGCACACAAATGTTTATCAGCATACAAGTATAAAATCCCTGGAACTTTTCTTTACTCAGGGTGCCACAAATCCCGAGTACAGCCGCCAACCAAGTGAATATCTTTACACAGTCCAAATTGTGTAACTGCCAATCTGTTTATCCGTGTTTTCCCACTCATACCTGCATGTAAAGTAAATGGCCCCAAAACACAAAAGGGGCACATTTAGGGAAATATGTGCATGCAACTAAATGCCTTTGCAGAAGCAATCAGGATTTATATAATTTATATAATCATGGACGTGTACAGCCACTCATTTGTATTCCCAACTGTTTGCGGCATGTGCGGCTTCCTAAGCAAAGCATTGAGGACATGTAAGCTGGTAAAAGTATGTGTGCATGAGTTCTAAGCTTATTTACTGTTTGTTAAGAACATTTAAATGTTTGGTTCTGGCTCTGTGTAGCCTAAATACAATATATATATTTCAATGTTTAAATATCCATAGCTTGGCCCCCTCTCTACCAAATGCTTCTCTCTAAAAAATATATCACTAGCAAGAGTCTTAATGTATGAAGTGTGCGGGTTAACCATGCCATTCATAAACGGTGCCCGTTATCAAGGGCTTTTTTTTTTAATTATATTTTATTGTGAGAATGCACTTAACAAGAACAATGGCCGCAACATTTGGCCAACAGGTTAAATCAAGAAACACAATATACAGTACAGTATAAGTTAAGAGAGACCTAGCAGTGCTGGGTCTAATGGTGTACATTAAGAAATATTTGAATGGATGGCGGTCGGACTAGTAAGTAGCAAGCAAAGGGAAGACGGGGAGGCCTCAATTTTTTGATTAACACATTGTGATTCAATTTAAGAGAGGTGTGGAAGCTGGTTAGGCCTAGTTGATTCTCTAGTACCAACTGTAGCAGAGCGAACTCTGATCAGTCTGCTTCTTTTTTACGCTAGGAAGTCCATTACGATGCAGTGGAAAAAGCCCTCTCCCCCATCCCTCTCTCTCTGGAAACAACTTGTGAACAATAGCCTACCTCTGTACAAAGATACTTACATGAATAGGTGTTGCCCCAAAAAATATGATAAGGTGTGGCGTAAATGGATAGCAGAGCCCTCGACCGCCTTGGTCATGTCATAAACATCTCACTTTAATAACCTGATTTTTCCTGACACATCGTTTATTTGTGTTTATTGTCTTTTTATTTACTTTGACGATTGTTTTTTCAGGTATTAATGTCTGTTAGTATGAGCAGCACCCCCTCATCATAAGGTGTAACCCTTGACGTGTGTGTTTATGACGTCCCGTCCAGCCCGGCAGGTGTAAACACTACCGTGTACTTGGCTGAAAAGGCTGAGATCATTATTGTTTTTTTGATCTCGGTCTCTTCTGCCTAGAGGAGACTTGCGGGGTCTTATAGAGCCCACATCTCTCCATAAAGAGGACCTGTCATGCCCTATTCCTATTACAGGGGATGTTTACATTACTTGTAATATGAATAAAAGTGATCAAAAAAAATTGTAAGGCAAAGTATAAAAATAAAATAAACAATACAAAAAAATTCAATTTAAAGCATGCCTGTCCCTGTGTGCTCGCACGCACGCACATCCGAACACATATATACATTGCGCCCAAATTTGTAAACGGCGTTCAAACCACACATGTGAGGTATCGCCACGAATGTTAGAGCAAGGGCAACAATTCTAGCCCAAGACCTCCTCTGTAACTCTAAACTGGTAACCTGTAAAAATGTTTAAAGTGTCGCCTATAGGGATTTTTAGGTACCGAAGTTTGGCGCCATTCCACGAGTGTGTGCTATTTTAAAGTGTGACATGCTTGGTATATACTTACTCTGCGTAACATCATCTTTCACATTATACAAAAATGGGCTGACTTAAGTGGGTTTTTTTAATTCATAAAACCGTTTTTTTTTCCCCAAAAAAAGCGTTCAAAAAATTGCTGTACAAATACCGTGTGACATAAAAAGTTGCAACGACTGCCATGTTATTACCTATGGTCTCTGCTAAAAAAACATATATAATGTTTGGGGGTTCTGTGTAATTTTCTAGAAAAAAAAAAGATAATTTTTACATGTAGGAGAGGAGTGCCAGAATAGGCCTAGTATGGAAGTGGTTAAAGTATCAAGGGCTTTTAAACACACTCCTGGCTGCTATATGTAGCAGCACTACTTTAGTGTATTTTTACTTAAAACATGGGTTTTATAAACTTGCGCAATTATCGCTTGTCATAAAAAAATTGCAACAACTAATATTTTATTCTCCAGGGTGTCTGCCTTCAGAAAATATATAATGTTTGGGGGTTTTAACTAATCCTGAGGCCTATATGCACTCTAACATGTGTGCAAAAAAACTGAACATGTGTTCTGATAGAAAAGTAGTAAATGTATAACCAAAGACAAAACTTTTTTTTTTATTTTTTAGATTTGTAGATTTGTGGTGCGGAGTTAGAACCTCTGTCAGTTTTGCATTGCTGTCTGTGTCCCCATTAGGGGGAGTCTCTCATTGACCTGATCACCCTTTTTTTACCGGAAATAAAAGTGAGGGTAAATTCAAAATTTTAAATTGCCCCAGATCACGAATAGAGGGGAAATCTTCCAACAGTGACATTTGTTTCCATGGCAAATGTCTTATAGAAAATATCTTTCACATTTCAACGATATCCTCTTACTTCCTGTTGAGTAGTCAGGACAGAAAGTAAAGGGAAATCTACCTAATAAAACAGAGATGGTAAAAAGAAAAGTGGTTTTAACCCTCTCCTACTCTATTCAAAATAATCTAAAGAAAGTTTTGCCTTTAGATATACTTTACATTATTTAGTGAGAATTCAGTATGTCTTTAGTCTTTATATCTGGAAGGCTATTGCATGGATATCCTTGCCTAGTTTACAGGAAAAAAAAGCAGAGAAGTTGCATAATGTATCTGGAAGATATAAAATTTTTGCTCCGTTTCTCTGTTGAGCAAAGCATGTTCGATTCTTTAACAGCGAACTGTGTCCTGTTTTATATCACATAGGATAATGTATGCAAAGCTCCCCAGGCTGCACTTTTCTGCATTACAATAGCTTTATGATGTAGTTAATCATAGCAGCTCACTATGGAATTGTATTATTTGAATGGTAAAGCATCACATGCAAATCTTCACGCAAATATTTTCTTAGCCGAGGTGGATTTGCTAGCTGTTATAAACAGTGGATTCCTTTGGTATTAATAAAATGAATAAACTCCATAAGAGATAGGGATTTGTTTTTTATTCGCTGTTGAAAATTTCATAGGAAGTTGGCAGCGTGAAGAAGTGAATACAAGTCCTTTTTCTAAGTCTTTTAGCAAACTTGGAATTTTATGGGGTTTTTTTAAATATCTGTTTTGAGGCGCAGGTCATTCTAGCATTCAAACTTCAGCTCTCTCACCTTCATTTGTACACCTACTATCATACTTCTAGAACAACAGCAACTGTGAAATGGGTGAAGTGCTCACTCGTCAGCTGTCACTTAGCCCTAGTTGAGCTGGTCATTATCCCACTCGTTATCCCTCCCTTGTTACCTACTCCCATGCTCACCTTTAGGACTTTTCCAGAGCCTCCCCCATCCTCTGGAACTCCTTGCCCTGGTATGTCCGATCAGCCCCTACCCTGTCCACCTTTAGGAGATCCATGAAAACCCATTTATTCTGGGAAGCCTATCCCACACACACCTAAGAACTACCACCACCCCCTCCCTTTAGAATGTAATCTCTACGAGCAGGGCCCTCCTGTCCCTTCTGTATTGAACTGTATCATAATTGTGCTGACCCCTTTACATTGTAAAGCGCTGCGTAAACTGTTGGCGCTATATTAATCGTGTACAATAATAACACCAACAGAAGATATAGGAGGCTTCAAGTGAGCATGGGCTTTGCCCATGCAGGAATAAAGCAACAAGCTCAGGTTAATGGTGACCCACCTTCCCTTCATTCCCCAGTGCTCTTTTTAGCTGCTGGGAGCAAAGAAAAAGGTTGTATACTAGACAAAATTATAGCTAGGCACAGGTTATCACAACTGGATAATGAGTAAATATTTCATTATACATGTGAGGATCCAAAAAGAATCCACAGGTATGGCTGGACATGTGGGCTGTATGGCATGGGGAAAGTAATTTGAGAGGGTCGCTTTTGTGATAGGAATGGCCAAGGAAACAGTTGGCGAGCGGCAGAGGCTGAGGTGTTGAGCTGTGATGTAGAGCTGAGACAGCTGTCAAAACTAATCCAGCCGCTGTTTCTCATGCAGTTGCCTTCCCTAGAGAGGGGGGTCGTCTGTGTCTGTGAGCTGTATACGCTGAGCCTGACAGGAAGGAGAGGGGCAGAGCAATGAGTAGCCTGGGTATCCTGGACACGTGTAGCAGCGTGCAAGGTGGATGCAGGTGGGAGAAGAGAGGCTTCTGGTTAACCGATTGGACTGGTTACTATTTCAACCAGTTTCTGAGCTGTGCACTCCTTTCTCAAGCCAGTGGAGTACACAGCTCCAAAACACCACCTGGTATGCTGCTGAATGCGGCCAGGATACCCAAGCAGCTCACTGATCTTCCCTTTTCCTCACTGTCAGCCTATACAGCTTAGGTCATTGTGAATTGTCTTCTAGCTCTGCTATACCCTACCAGAGTAGACAGAATTTAGTGCTTGGTGCTGCCTCTAAGATTCAATCTCTAGAAATATTTGCATCAGTTAAAAAAAAATATTGTCAGTGCTACTACAATCTCCAACCTCTATTTGGAGATCAGAGTTCCCAGTTTCTGGCTAGCAGAAGGGAAAAGACCAATTGTAAAATGAGACATGTATTTGTTATAGTAAAGCATAAAACTTCTAGTAGGGAATTTATTAGCTAAAACAGAGCAAAAATATGCCATTTGATGTTTGTTTGAATCTGCTACTTCTTACTGCCAGACAGTTTACTTTATATTTGTTATGGCCCATTATTACAGATACAGATGCTATGCCAGCTCTATAGTTATGAAAATCTGGGCAAAAAAGAACAATACACATCTTGAGCAATGGATAGTTATTGTGTTTATACATGTTACACATGCATTTTAAAGCTGATATTCAGACAGATATTAAAAAAACACAATGTAATACAGTTAAGTTATGTATATGTTAACCACTTTAGACCCAGAGCTTTCTATGCCCTTTATGTTGTTAAACCCAAAAACAAAAATGTATTATATTGGAGCTTACCAATTTTAAATGTAATGGCTTTGTTTGGGCTTTTTTGTTTATTTTTCACCTGGTGATCCTGCCAGTAAGTATGATGGTTTTTCAACCCAGACCCAGCTGTCCAGACAAAGTAGCAGTAAGGGAGTTGAGACAAACCATTTAACACTGACATGGGTGTTTACAATGATCTGTTTTTATGTGTTTATGTAAAACCTTTATTTCAAAAGCAAATAAAAGTGTTTATGTAACTGCTGTAAGTTTTATCAGGAGTTCAGTTTTAGCGTATTAGTCTAGACCAGTGATGGCGAACCTTTTTGAGCCTGATTGCCCAAACTGCACCACAAAACCAACTTATTTATTTCAAAGTGCCAACACTGAGGATGATCGCCCACCCCAAGAGGGGTTGCAATCAGTTCAGCACTCACTCAGTTCAGCATTCACACGGCTCCGCTGTCCATCAGTGTGCCTGGCAGCAGCTTCTCTTTTTGTTGGTGCCTGTGATCGCCCTCCTCACTTTCGATCGTAACTTCTCAGCACCATCCTCTCGCTCCTCGCTGGCTGGTTCAACTCCAGGGGCTATTGTGGCCTGGGTTCTTTCTCTCCCTTCCAGACCACCTCAGCCTCCTCTCTCTTGTCTCCACACTCCTCTAACCCTCACTCTCCCTTCTCCCTCAGCCCTTTTTTCCCAGGCTCCAGGCTGTCCCTCCTCTTATTTTTGCAGGGCATGCTGGGGCTGTATATTACCTTTAATTAATTAAAATGGAGCCATAGTCTTCCGGGACTACGTGTCCCAATGTGCACTTGTCCTGGCTCCTCATTGGTCCCTGGCTGCAGCCAATAGGGAGGCAGGAGGAATCAGAGCAGGTGGCAATCCCTGCAAGCGCCACTCTGTCTCTGTCCCGTGTTGCTTGACAGAAGAAGGGGGTGAGCGGGGGAAATACACTGGCAGTCTGTGCTCACTTCTCCCCTTGTCACAGCGCTGATGTAAATGTTCGCCGTGCAGGGGGTGGGATTAGAGAGCGTGGGCATTGGCGGCGGCTGGCACCCGCTGCATAGTTCTGTGGCTGGTCAGTGTGCGCTCTTCTTCTGAGTATAGTATCACCTGCCCACAGAGAGGATACTGTGTGCCACCTGTGGCACGCGTGCCATGGGTTCACCATCACTGGTCTAGTCCATCTAAATTTGCCAGTACAGCTAATGCTGGCTATACAGTATACAAAAATTCCCAGTACATTTAATGACTTAAAAAGTGTCATTCAAAAGTGCAAAATTTAAAAGTTTAACTAATTATTGCAGTCAAAAACTAGTGTTGCTTTGACCCCCTAATAGTAAGAGAATCGAACAAACATTCTTAAAACAATAAAATCCTAATTAAATTCTACTAGTGCATGGCCAGCTTTACACTACCTTCTCCCCAGATTGACAATGCTGTTGGCTTCATTGCTACTCCATAGAGTGAAGCCACTCTAAAGCTGGCCATACATGAATAGAAAATCAAAGGAAAAATTCCAGTCGGTCGGCAGGTAGACCAATTGTTTCATTTTCGTATAGTAAGTGCTTACTGCGACAGGCGATTTACATTCCAAGGTCTAAAATGAATGAATGAACATGTTAGAAATTTTAAGTTGAACCAACCATTTTCTAATCATTTGTTGGTCAACCAATCCAAAAAACGAAGTACACTATATTGTCAAAAGCATTGGGACGCCTGCCTTTACACGCACATGAACTTTAACGATGGAACTCCTTTGGGATGAATTAAAGCAGAGACTGGGAGCCAGGCCTTCTAGTTGAGCATCAGTGCCTGACCTCACAAATGTGCTTCTGGAAGAATGGTCAAACATTCCCATAGACACACTCCTAAACCTTGTGGACAGCCTGCCAAGAAGAGTAAAAAAAAACCTTAAGCCTTTAGAACTACTATAGCTGTGGACTTTTAATACAAGGACACTTACCTGCCCAGGGATCCCGCAATTTCAGCACCCCTAGCCGATTCGTCGATCGTCTTTGGGTGCAGGCGCCTGCATCTGTGGTAAAGGAAACAGGAAGTGAAGCCTTGCGGCTTCACAGCTTGTTTCCTACTGTGCAAGTGCGAGTCGCGCTTCGCTTTCTCATTGGTCCCAACGTCTTCTGGGACCTCTGTGTCCCAGAAGGCAGCGGGGGGAAGGAGGAGGAACTGGAAATGTCATAGATCACAGAGCAGCGATCTTATCTGGAAGTGGGAGCGGGTACCTGTCAAAACCAGGTATCCGCACCCCCACCCCCACTTCCCCTTTTGGGTGGAGCTCAGCTTTATTGACCCAGCTTGTGACTGATTGAACTGGAAAATGGTGCAATTTCATGTTCAGATAGAGATGCGTTCATAGGGGGCCTGAGCTCAACTATTCTTGTGACCAAGTGCCTAGGCTTTCTTTCACTTCCAAAGGTAAACCAACTTAGCCCTTCTATTATTCTAAATTTACCCCTCTTGAGGCTATTAATGCAGGGTTGGCCAGAAAGGAGTTTTTTTACTTCCTATTCAGTAAAGTTTCAATTTGAATTTTTTGCTTGCAAAACTATATTAGAATTCACCATCCCCCTTCCTTTTTTTTTCTCAGTGGTTTCAGCAAACCTATAGGGAATATTGAAAATTGCTAACTTACAAAGTTGTCATGCAATCAGTAAAGCATTTTTTCCTCTAACCACTGTCCAGTAAATGAGCCTGTTTGTGTTCTTCACTGTCATTATTATGATTTGTGTATATTCTTGTGAGACTTCAGCTTTTACAAAAATATATCTACATGTACTTTGTCTTGATATAGTCAAAACTGAATGGTGTCAAAAATCTATTATGTAGGGGTCCCAAAAGAAGAGGCACCACTGCTTAAGGAGAAAGAGTTTCTGATTTTCATTTTGGAAAAGTCAAGCTACAATAATGTCCCTTCTCAGAAACAGCAATTATTTCCATAATCTTACAGCCACACACCGCTTTCCAGCTTAGTGGGATGGCAGTGAGACGTATGAGCTAATGTAGTATAATTAACAAATAGAATAGGGGTTTTAGTTTGCATGGTCCATCGTCTCCCGCAGTGCTTAAATTTACCAAGAAAAGCCCACGATGATGCTACACACTAAACTCGGCATTGTTGAGATTTTGTTTTAGCATACCAGAGAAAAATGTTGCCTTTAACACACGAACCCTGTGTTTAATTACCCAAGCAAAATTGCATAAATATGAATGAGCGCTAATGGTAGTAACTTGGCTTTGTGGTAGGCAAAACAAACTGATTTCTAAATGATTTGTAAAGAAAATGAGGAGTGAGAGCAGCTATTAGGTTTTAAACACTCTTAAATGATAATGTGGTCATCCATCCGTCAAGATGGAAAGTTGGAATCTGAGGGCTAACTACCCAAAATGCCTTGCATCTAGATCTAAATTAGCCGAGTTTTTATCTAGGTAAGACATGCAGGTGCAGTAAAAGAATTCTGCAGATCGATGCCTAGCAGATGTCTCATTTTCCTCAAATGTATTTGGGCATATAAATGTGTCACACAGTTTGGAAACAAAATTTCAATTTATATTTAGGGTTGTGGTTTTAGACTGATCGAGATATACAAACTATGAATTTCATTACAGTAATATGTGAAGTCTGCTGATATCAAAGTTAGTTTAATCTACAGTCGATTACAAACGTTCCCCATCGTACATCCCACTATTGTAAAATCACAAATTATCTTCCAAGTAGGCCATTCCAGAGCCTTATGGGGACTGCCATTTGAGTGTATAAGTTGCCTAGCTGTATGCTGACCCCCTGCCTTCGTCTCTTTGACTTGAAACAAGTATGCAGATCAGAAAGTCAGAATAATACAATAAGCCCTTATTTGAACACTTGTCCTCGGTTAGTTAGGGGGAGGAATAAGAATAAGTGGTAAGGTTTAGTGTTGGGAATAATGTATAAATCAGGGGCATGAGCGTACACATTGTCAATTTTAGTTTTTAGTGCTGTAATATATTGCTCTACTTGGTAGATTACGAATTGGGAAGCTGAAGTTGGAGACCGGAAACTCCTGTGGTTTACTCCTGGCAACTATATAATATGTCTTGCCTATTTTTTTTTTGCAAGCACATCCTTTTGATTGATACTGTGGGATTGATTTACTAAAACTGGAGAGTGCAAAATCTGGTGCAGCTGTATATAGTGACCAATCAGCTTCTAACTTCAATTAAGCTTTGACAAAACAACCTGGAATCTGATGGTTTCTATGTAGAGCGGCTCCAGATTTTGCACTCTCCAGTTTTAGTAACTCAACTCCTGTGCGTCAAATTAGAAGTATCACAAATATACCTGTCGTGCATAGTTGGTTATAGAAGGTTCATACTGACAGTCCATTTTTTGTTATAACATTCTATTGTGCCTACAGTTCACTCAATGCAAGAGAATAAACGGAATATTTCCCTATGGTTCCAGTGGGTTATTTTTTAGAACCCGTGGATGCATAAATGAACATGCTTCTTAGATATGTGTTATTGTGGTCAGGATGAGTTAGTACATAACCTGAAAAAAAGAGATCTACCTGAAAACTGATGCAAATGACAAGCCATCTAATATTTGCCCTACACTACAGAATGTACACCATTACATTGATTCACCTTGGATTGTGTTTATAGTGTTTCTCCTATTTCTATTGTTGGACCAAAGGTTCAACAAGCCATGGCCATCTTATTTATTGACGGACCTTCATGTAGTAACTTTATATTCTGTACCATCATAAATTCAAATCAGTATTTGCATTGCTATTAGAGTTTTATTTTATAGAAATAAATGGAACAAAATGCTTGTTTAACACAAATGAGATGCAAAGAATCATATGCGTTTGAGCTAAAATGTGTTACTGGTAGGATCAAGGTTGTTTTTTTTTCTTCTATAAAGAAATATATGTATGTAAAGGCCTCATTGGTGACCAGGCCAGTCATGTGACATGAATTACAACTGATTGATTATTTTAGCACAAGGTGCTTAAAGCTGACCTCCGGGTAGCTAAGTACATAAATGAATCACATATAGTATTTGGCAGCTGGATTTGTATTTCTGTCTCGAGATTTATACAGCCCCATAAGACTGTACAGCCAGGCAGGTTTGCACTATGTACTGCAGTTAACCAACAAAGTCCATTTGCCACCCTCAGCTTGGTATTGATTACCGCAACCTTCCTCTCCCGGTCTGAGTGCTGCTTTATAGGGAATGATACCAAGTAAGATTTAGGTAGTTGCAGAAACTGCTTATAAATATACATTTAATCTTACTGTAAGAGAGGCAAGGATGTGGACTTCCCTTCCACAGGCGGTGGTCTCAGCGGGAAACATCAATGGCTTGAAGAAACTATGAGATAATCACCTGAACGACCACAACATACAGAGATATACAATGTAATACTGACATATAATCACACACATGGGTTGGACTTGATGGACTTGTGTCTTTTTTTTTACCTCACCTACTATGTAACTATGTAATTATTTTTGTAAATTAATGCATAACCACATTCATTTTATATTTGTTTTTATCACAATGGAGTTCAACTTTAAGCCCTTGCAAACACAACTCTCCCATCTTTAGCTACATTTGTATTCTCACTACACTTTTTATTTAACAAGCCAAATAACAAATGAATGAGAAATCATTTATATTTTTCTTGGCTATACTAAAGTGCTGAAAGACGAAATTAGATTGGTTGCCTTGGGTAACAACACTTTGTCGCTCTTTGAATTATAGTGTTGATTTTGTCACTTATTCCAACTATAAAACAATATATGCTGCTGCTATGGCATCATCATCACAGAGCAGTGCCATAATTGTACGCTGAGCTGTGCATGCATGGCTCAGTGTACGTTACAGGAAAAAGTAGCTATGACAGAAGAGACCACTAGGTCTTCTGTCAAAAAAACCCTACACGTCAGTGATTTTTTTTTAAAATGTGAATTTAATTCCCCTTTAACAATTTGTAGGCAGTTATAGCAAGTTATGTTTAAACAATATAAATAAAAAGTGACCCATCACATGTAATTGTCATGTTTTCTAGACAGGTTAGCATGAATGTAAAAGGTGCATATGAATATATAAGGCACATGAAATAAAAAGAAATGCATATACTTATCATTACAGGCGGTAACCCCATACCAGAATACAATTTCTCTATATATTTTGCCATAGTGGGTCTAAAGGTGTTTTTTTTTTTCATCCCCCAATGCCAAAAGAATGAAATAAAAATTTGTGCCTAAACCTTTATGCCTCCAGGAAAGTATCTCAAAATAATCATTCCCTATGATAAACAGGTCCTTATCATAGTTACATAGTTACATAGTAGGTGAGGTTGAAAAAAAGACACAAGTCCATCAAGTCCAACCTATGTGTCTGATTATATGTCAGTATTACATTGTATATCCCTGTATATTGTGGTCGTTCAGGTGCTTATCTAATAGTTTTTTAAACTATTGATGCTCCCCACTGAGACCACCGCCTGTGGAAGGGAATTCCACATCCTTGCCGCTCTTACAGTAAAGAACCCTCTACCTAGTTTAAGGTTAAACCTCTTTTCTTCTAATTTTAATGAGTGGCCACGAGTCTTGTTAAACTCCCTTCCGCGAAAAAGTTTTATCCCTATTGTGGGGTCACCAGTATGGTATTTCTAAATTGAAATCATATCCCCTCTCAAGCGTCTCTTCTCCAGAGAGAATACGTTCAGTGCTCGCAACCTTTCCTCATAACTAATATACTCCAGACCCTTTATTAGCTTTTTTGCCCTTTTTTATACTCTCTCCATTTCCAGTACATCCTTCCTGAGGACTGGTGCCCAGAACTGGACAGCATACTCTAGGTGCCGCCGGACCAGAGTCATGTAGAGCAGGAGAATTATTGCTTTATCTCTGGAGTTGATCCCCTTTTTAATGCATGCCAATATTCTGTTTGATGCACTCTGTCTGCCACGCTGCTGATAACAAAGCAAAGTTAAATTGCTATAAAGCCAGAAGTGCTGTTTTAAATATTTACAGGTTAAGTGTATATGGGAAAAGAGCAGAATCAGGATGATAATATTGCTTAATAACTCTTGTTATGCTGATTACTCTATATACATTTTGTGTGTGTGTACTATCTATCTATCTATATCCATATACACTATATTAACAAATGTATTAGGACGCCTGCCTTTACACCCCTATTTAACTTTAATGGCATTCCCGTCTTAGTCTGAGGATTCAATATTGAGTTGGCCCATCCCCTGCAGCCACAACATCTTTAACTCTTCTGGGAAGGTCCACAAGGTTTAGGAGTGTGTCTATAAAAATGTTTGACCATTCTTCCAGAAGTGCATTTGTGAGGTTAGGCACCAATGTTGGAGAGAAGGCCTGGTTTTGCACTAATTTATCCCAAATGCGATCTATCAGGTTGAGATCAGGACTCTGCAGGCCAGTTCAGTTCCTCCACCCCAAACTCGCTCATCCATGTCTTTATGGACCTTGCTTTGTGCACTGGTGCGCAGTCATGTTGGAACAAGAAGGGCCAACCCCAAACTGTTCCCACAAAGTTGGGAGCATGGAATTGTCCAAAATGTCTTGGTATACTGATGACTTAAGAGTTCCCTTCACTGGAACTAAGGGGCCAAGCCCAACCTCTGAAGAACAACCCCACACCATAATCCCCCCTCCACGAGATCATTTGGACCAGTACACAAAGCAAGGTCCATAAAGACTTGGATGTTTGGGGTGGAGGAACTTGGCTAGCCTGCACATAGTCCTGACCTCAACCCAATAGAACACCTTTGGGATGAAATAGAGTGGAAGACTGCAAGCCAGGCCTTCTCGTCCAACATCAGTGCCTGACCTCACAAATGCGTTTCTGGAAGAATGGTCAAACGTTCCCATAGACACACTCCTAAACCTTGTAGACAGCCTTCCCAGAAGAGCTGAAGCTGTTTTAGCTGCAAAGGGTGGGCCAACTCAATATTCAAACCCTACGGACTAATGCCCTGTACACACAGTCGGACTTTGTTCGGACATTCCCGACAACAAAATCCTAGGATTTTTTCCGACGGATGTTGGCTCAAACTTGTCTTGCATACACACGGTCACACAAAGTTGTCGGAAAATCCGATCGTTCTGAACGCGGTGACGTAAAACACGTACGTCGGGACTATAAACGGGGAAGTGGCCAATAGCTTTCATCTCTTTATTTATTCTGAGCATGCGTGGCACTTTGTCCATCGGATTTGTGTACACACGATCGGAATTTCCGACAACGGATTTTGTTGTCGGAAAATTTTATATCCTGCTCTCAAACTTTGTGTGTCGGAAAATCAGATGGAAAATGTGTGATGGAGCTTACACACGGTCAGAATTTCCGACAACAGGGTCCTATCACACATTTTCCGTCAGAAAATCCGACCGTGTGTACGGGGCATAAGACTGGCATGCCATTAAAGTTCATGTGCGTGTAAAGGCAGGTGCCCCAATACGTTTGGTAATATAGTGTATATATTGATGCGTTTTAATACAGGTGCCAATGGTACAGAATGTGTCACTGGGATTCATTGCTATTTTTAACAAATAACAAATTCAAAGGTGGCTAGGTGCTTTTATGTTTACTAACATGATTGTGCAATATCAGAAATGAAGGATTAATGTAGTAAATGTCTTCCAGCTGAATAGAACATACACAATCTTCTTCTTCCAGGCATACCTGTGGGATAATAATAAGGATGTTGTTGAATGGCTGGAGAAGCAGCTGTTGGAGGAGGAGGGGGTCCGCTCAGTGGTTGATGAAAACATCAAGTACATTTCCAGAGACTATATCCTCAAACAAATCCGCAGGTAATATTAGGGGAATGTATTACTTTGAAATTTACATAATTAATTACTTTCAGTATTGTTCTATCCACTGAAATAGATAAACGTGACAACACTTTAGTCCAGTGGAATCTGTTCATTTTTTTTTTAAATTCTAATCCAAAAAGATACATATAAGTATGATGTCTGTGTTAAAAATATTTTCCTTCATGTGTATAATGTATCACTTGGATTTTCAGTTTAAGGTATAAAAGTATGGTTTGAGCTATAGATGACACTAAGGGGGTTATTTACGAAGGGCAAATCCACTTTGCACTGAAAGTGCACTTGGAAGTAAAGTCCCTCTAAATCTAAGGGGTAGATCTGAAATGAGTGGAAGCTCTGCTGATTTCTATCATCCAATCATGTGCAAGCTAAAATGCTGTTTTTTATTTTCCTCGCATGTCCCCCATCGGATCTACAGCGACTTTACTTCCAAGTGCACTTGCAGTGCAAAGTGGATTTTCCTTTAGTAAATAACCCCCATGGTGAAATCAGCAGCTATGGTTGGGGCAGCAGTTGATAATTTGTGATTGTCCTCAAAGCTGAAGCTTAAAGCTGAACAACAGGGAAAAGAAAAATCCTCCTTTCCCAATTCAAGGGTTAAATGCTCGTTTATGCCAAAGATAACAGTAAAAAGGACTTTTACTTACTTGGTCCTTCGCTCCCTTCACACTTTGCAACTACCCCTGCAGTCTCTTTTCTAAGGCAGGTCGATGGTTGCAGGCACTCTGACGTCATCAACTAGAAAGCAGGTCTAATAGCTCTGCATTGTATGTGAGGATTTCGAGGGACTGCCTTCAAGTCAGAATGTCGGGGTGAAGAGGAGTGCACTGGCTATTGGGGGAGTAATGGATAAGGTAGGTTAAAGTCCTCATTACTGATGCACTAGCCATTCATGAGCATTTAACCATTGCACTGCAAGGAAAGATTTTTTTCCCCTGTAGTTCAGATTTTAAGTATACGTCCCTTTGAGAAAAATCTTCTCCAGGTGAATATAGTAGGACTATTGTAATTTTTATTCCAGGTATTTACCTGCTGCTGCTCTGTTAAAACCTGCACACAGTTTTATTCTTTCCTGAGTGCTAATTGGAAGGCTTTGCATGAATAAGCTGGCCATACACTGTTATATTTTCTTCATTCAGCCTGCATACTGAACGAAAAAAATAATTTAACAGATTTTTCCAGCCACGTTATACAGTGAGGATGGATGAATCTCCCACTGTGCCTATGGCTGCATCTGATTGGATCTAGCGGCTATTCAGCCAAAAAATTTCCCTCTGGCTCCTTCGATTGAAGTGTGTTGGGTAAGAAGAGGCTAACTGGGCTACCTACATAGCAAATTTCTGGCAGTTCATTAACTTAAGTCCAAGCATTGGAACAAAAAAAAAAAAAAAAAACTGTTGGCAAAAGCAGTCAGTTGCTCTGAGTAGGACATGAGATTTGTGGGTGTTCAATACTCTGTTCATGTGCAGAATAACCCAGATCTGCAATTTCCTACCATGAAGCAACTTCTAAAATGTCAGAAGAAATCAGATGGCTGTAGACTGAACAATACGGAAAACGGTATCAAATACTTACTGTGATTTTCCTTTCCTGACATCAATCCATGGCAGCATACATTTGGTAGTAGCCATCTGCTTCCGCCCAGAGAACCTGAAGAGTTGACGCCCACACAACAGCCCACTCCCTATACATTGCTAGGAATAAACATGGTGTGTTTAGTATGCTGCCAGGGATTGGCACCAGGAAAGGAGAATTACTGTAAGCATTTGATACAATTTTCAGTTTTCCTGGCAGCAGCATGGCAGCATATATGTGGTAGACCAATGACTAGCTACTAGGGTGAAAAGCTTAAACAAATCCTATCTTTTAAGAACATAAGTAAGCTACAGCCATCTCGCTAAAGTTAGCTATAGTGAGGGCTACTGCCCTTGAATGTGGACGCTTAGCTTTTACGATGGCCACTAGAATGCACACTGGAACACAGTGCAGCCTCTGCCCATCTGAGAGGAAATGTAACACCCAACATATATGGGCATTCACAGATAAATTTAAAAAAAATTAGAAAAACATACTTGTCTTGGAAATGCGGTGTCGCAGTTCCATGGGTCCACTCACTTTTTGGGAGGCAGGCTCCAGACAAGGAGGGCACTTCTGAGGAACATGGCCCTGGCTGCACTGCTGTATGGGGGCTACTTAGCACCCAATTTTTTCACCCCAAAAGATCCACAGAAGGGGTTTCCTGCCTTATCGGAGCCTTTAGCATCCCACAGTTGGGGACTGCGCTACAGGAGAGGCTGAACCTGTTCACAAAACCACCAAAAAAGGTAACAGGTAAGGGTTTCTTCTCATCACACTGACTTAAGTTCCTTGAGGGAAAAAAGGGAATATGCTGTTGTGTGGGCACCAACTCTTTATAGCTATGCACTGGTCCTATGGGTGGAAGTAGGCATGGCTACTACCACATGTATACTGCCATGTTGGTGCCAGGAAAGTGTGTTTCCACTTTTGCATATTTGGTACATGTCTTTTTCACATAGTATAACTTTAAAAAGGTTCATCTGCCAATTTTAAATATTTTTTGATGTTCTGTTCTGGACCATACAGCAAGGAAAAATCCTACAGAGCTCACTTTGTTTATGAGGGGGCTGGGCAGCTGTGTTCGCCAAAAATAACCATACTGTAGGCAGGTCTTCATTATCAGTTGTAAATACATTTTATTATTGCTCTAACAAAGGGTTAAACATGTAGAGGCTGGGCTTCTTGCATAGTATGTTAATGAAGACAGACTTGGGACAAGCTCACTCTGACATTGTTTAAAAAAACATGCAGTCAGCCATAACATCTTCACCTGAAAAACCTCTTAAAAGGAAGAAGAATTTAAAAATAAAATTGTTATGTGTTCCCATTCACACAGCATGCAAAACGAATGGTGGAGTTTTCTCACATTTGACTGCAAAAGTGAAAATACACTTTAAAGTGACACTAAACGATAGCTTTATTCCTCCAAAATAATCCATAAACATCCACTACTTAAAGTGGTTGTAAAGGCTGAAGGTTTGCTACCTTTATGCATTCTATGCATGAAGGTAAAAAACCTTCAGTGTGCAGCTTTCCCCTCAGCCCCCCTAATACTTACCTAAGCCCAATCTCAATCCAGTGATGTGCATGAGACCCAAGGCTCTCCTAAGTTTCTCCCTCCTGATTGGCTGAGATGCAGCAGCAGGAGCCACTGTCAATCACAGCTAGTGAGACAGGAGCAGGGGGCGGGCCAAGCCGCACTCTCTGTGTCTTATGGACACCGTGAGCCGGCTCTGGAGCAAGCACGCATGAGTGCCCCTACAGCAAATGGCTTACTATGATGGCTCTCGGCAAGAGTGAGGGGCCCAGAGCGCCAGCGGGGGACCCGAGAAGAGGAGGAACGGGGCTGCTCTGTGCAAAACCACTGCACAGATCAGGTAAGTATGACATGTTTGTTATTTTTTTTTTAATAATATTTTTTTCTTTACCTTCACTTTAATGACCCTATAATTAATGTTTATTAATGCATTTTTTGCTGTGTCCCATCCTCTTTGTAATGTCCTCTATGAGCTCCAGAACGTTTACTCCCCCCCCCCCCTTACTTACATTTGTTTTGAATCAGAAGTGCACATTAGTTGCAGTTATATGCACTGCTATATGCACACTACACATCCCATAGTCCTTAATCCATCTTGGGAGTGAGCAAAAGACTACATAGAGTGGGACCATGAAGAACGAACATAGCCACCCTCTAATAGAAAGTCAGATCAAAGCAGAAAAAAAAATAGGCATTTCGAGATTTGGAGGAGGTTGAGGGCAATAGAAGCTACTTCTTGAGTTAGCAACATGAGTTTAATGTCACTTTAATATTACAAAATTGATCGTGTCACTTTTTAATGAAGGTGTACCAGATTATACGTGCTTCTGGAGTCTATCAAATCTCATAAAGTGTTTGGGTGGACAGATGCCCATACACAGCATTATTAAAATGGCAGATCAGAACCAAATCTGTCAATATCTGCCATTTTTTTGATGTGACAACTTCTCTAGGATTTTTTGGAAAACAAAATGGTATTAATAAAACAATCTTTTCAATAGCATTATAAAACTTATTTACCTCACATACATCCCACCACCCTGCTTCTGCTACAGATACTCGCTGACACTGTCTGCAGTTATCGATTGCAGAGAGCAGTGAAGCAGTTCAATGATCAGCAGAATAGAGGCATTGTGGAGATGTGGAAGACAATGGCAGGCCTCATGCTAAGGTGAGACATTATCCCTGATGTATCTAGGCACCTGTCATCTGAGATAAGAGTCTCACCTTACCTGATTGGGGAAATGGCCCTGTATAGGAACAAGGCTGAATGTAACAGCTAGCTCAGATCAAGATATGAAGATTAGTCTAATGAAAACTGCTCTTACAGTACATATGTTGATATTTAGCTTGCAATTATCAGGGCACCTTTCACCTGTGTACCATTTAGAAGCCAATGAGACTTTCCCTGAGTTGTCTAGCTCACTTGGGGCCATTTTTCTTTTCTTACTGCAAATTACAAGCATGTCTTGCTAATAGCCATTTAGTAAATTATATCATGTATATATGCTATGTAGAAACGAATCTCATTTGTATAACAAGCAGGGTCACATTTCTGCATAATGCTGTGGTCTAGGATGGCAGGGCTATGGGGTCACCTGGTAACTGGCTCCAGTGCAGCAGCACTTCACAAAATGTGGAAAACCTCCAGAAAGGACCCAGAGTTGAGAATCCACATATATAGAATTCAATGAGAGCACCAATCAAAAGTCTAAGAGTCCAAGGTTTTTAATGGTAAAACTGATTCATAGCAAAATAAACCCAACACATTTCACTCCCCCAGCACCTTTAAATTGTTGCTTATGTGTCACAAGTCTATGACATTGAGCCTGGCTACTTTTTTTTATAAACCCCAACGTTGAAGCCGGGGGTACCACCATAATAGCCATAGGGGCAAGTGTAACAACATTTACATATTCCTGCCTGCTGTCAAAGGGAAAAAAGATTTACACATATGCCTGCCTGTGAGCTACAGAGCAGTAGTGTAGGTTAATAAAGGTCCACCAAGCCTTAAAGTATATATAAACTCAAAGTTTGTTATACATTTTTTTAATAGAGTAATGAAGGGTTAAAACCGTTGACATTAGAGATATTTCACTTCCTGTTGAGTCTTCAGGACAGGAAGTGCAGAGAGAGGACATCTTTCCCATGTAATGCCCTTTTAGACAGTCTTCATGGGGACAAGTGTCCATATTAGAAGATTTCAACTCTATTACTCTTCTGCTTAAAATGTTTGATTTTTTCCCATCTTTCCCAGACACATTGGTGATCAGGACAATTAAAGGGGATACATTTCCTTAGTGGGGACATAGAAAACAACAATTCTAACCCCTCACCACTCTTTCTAAATCCAAAAAAAAATAATTTAGTTACAGTTTAACTGCAAGTGGCTTTACGTAATATGTAGAACTTTGCTTGTGAAACTTCCCACAAAAGTATAGATACTTGATATTGTTTTCAATGTTTCTCCAATTGATGTTTAAAATGCTATGATCATGATTTCTAATTTGCGTGGATGCTTTAAACATGCATGTAATATTCAAGTATTTGTGCTAAAAAGAATACATTTTTGTGTGTTGTTTTTACAGCTTGGTTCAAGAAAACCCCGAAGTTGCTATGGATTCTATTGTTCACATGACACAACACATTTCCCCAACTCAGAGAGCTGAAATAGTTCGCATTCTCTCAACCATGGACTCCCCGCCATCTACATAGAAGTCTTGTCAGGTCTCCAATTCACAGACTCTGCACTGGATGCAAGGACTATGAAATATAGAAGAAACAGATCTACATCTAATGTATAAAATGTACTGTAGAATTGTGTTTGTGTGCTGCTGAGTTATGATCAGATGTATCATACATATATGTTTTCATGATAGAATACACTGTAGGTGATATCATGAGTTCTTGGCTGATATAAAAACACTAGAGAAATGACAAGTAGTAGTCTGGCGGCCAAACAGGTTTCAGTTCTTATATCTCTTTGCCATGTTGAAATATTGCTGTGGGCAGTGCGTTCATTTTATTATACCAGCCCTAGTGTATGGAATATGTTCTGCCTTCTGATACACTGGTTGTAAAAACACAGGGATACATCTTCAGTAGCTTTGAATTAGAACTGGAAACACGTTCATAGTTTACAAAAGTGAAGTGAATTATTTATGATATCCTCAAGAGTTGGAATCTTGTGTAGATCGAAATAACAATGACTGTTACTGGTCAAAAAGAAATGACCATCTTATGGTCTAAAACTTTGCTCATATTGTAGGTGTGACAATATCCTGCTCTTTCTATGTGTCAATTAACGAAAGCACTTGAAAGTATTTTATGGCTTTTATTTATATTTCTTAATGCGAGTTCCTTAAATTATTTCAAGTATTCCCCTTTAAATGTACAATGTGAGATGCATCACATCTATTATAGAAAAACACTGTTCTGTTTTTATTTGGTTTTTATCAGAGAATTAGGAGGGTTGTTGGGGGTAAATCCTAAAGTACCCGTGGCTGCTTCAAAGTAGCCAAAGAACAGAATATATTTGTATAAGTACAAAACAAAAAAATTACATAATATAAATATGATAAATAGAAACAATGTAAAAATGCATTTTTGGGTACGGTACTGGCGACTAGGGGGAGAGAAGGGCATTTTTTACATTGTTTTGTTAACGCTGATTATACAAACTAACTTTTACTTATGCAAACTACTGTGTATTCTAAATTTTCACTTTTTTTTTTCTTGTGTGTTTACTTTTAAGTGATACTAAAGTCTGTTATTTTTAAACAAAAAAAAAACATGTTATACTCAACTGCTTTGTGCAGTGGATTTGCACAGAGCAGCCGGGATCCTCCTCTTCTCGGGTCCCTCTCCGGCGCTCCTGGCCCCTCTCTCCTGCCAAATGCCCCCACAGCAAGCAGCTTGCTATGGGGGCACCCAAGCGGAGCTGCTGCTCTGTGTGTCCATTCAGACACAGAGCCGCGGCTCGACCCCACCCCCTCCCTCTCCTCATTGACTCATTGACTTTGACAGCAGCGGGAGCCAATGGCTGTGTCTTAGCCAATCACGAGGGAGAGTCCCTGGACTTCGTGGCTCTCGTGCAACATCGTTGGATTTAGAAGGAGCTCAGGTAAGTATTACGGGGGGGCTGCTGCACACAGAAGGTTTTTAATCTTGAGGCATAGAATGCAATAAAATAAAATACCTTCTGCCTTTAGAACCATTTTAAGGTACTTTTATCATGTAACGTTCATGTTTTAAATGTTTGACGTACCATATTTAAGTTACATATACAGATTTATAGATTGTTCCTCTTAAAGGTTTGTTGCATGTCTCCACAATCACTTGGCTTTCCTTGGCTTGTCTCAATGAAAGGTGTGGGATAGAGTTGAGGGAGAGGAATGATAAAACTGCCTATTACCAATAGAGAGGATGGTCAGATAGCAGCATTGCATGTCTATTACATAAACAAGAATACTTACCTGTACCAAGCATTCCATGTCTTGCAATGGATAGAGACAGGAGGGACAGGTTATGTGCCCCATTATTAGAATATTATGAGGACCCTTCTACCTGCCTTTTCCCCAGCAGCTGGCCATTAGCAGTGTCTGCACCATGGGCATGAGAACATCGCCAGCTCAAACTAAATTTGGTTACTTTCACCTGTTGTCAGTTGGTAACCTAAATAGAAACCCTCACCTGCCTATGCAAGGCAGATTAACATTTTCTCTTGATAGCTTACTCCCCTAGTAAGTTATACTTACTGATCCACACTCTCTTGCCACCTCCCCACTGCAAGAATTTGCCCTGAGTATGAGCTAGTTTCAGAACTTAACTGGGGGTTAATGTTGTTACCCCACCTTCTGATGGTGTTCAGACTTGGCAGTTAGCTGTTCAATCCCGAGTACTGTCACATACTTTCCCATACATGGGAAGCTTGCTTCATTCGAGCAACCAAGCAAGAGCAGAGAACTAGTGAAGGAGCATAGATTGGTTACTATCCCTTGCCTGGGAGGGGGGGCTGTCAGGAAGCACTGTCATGCTGCATTTAATGGACAAAGCAATAACATTTGCTTCCTGGCTGCATCTCAAAGATGTATGTAGTGTGCAAAGATGGCTATATAACTACAAACTGAACCTACTAACAAGCTTTTTCAAACATTGCCACCAGTTGTTCAAAGGATTTCTTTGAAAATAAAAATAATATAGCTTTCCCTAAATGCAGAAACCAAGCAAGAGCATTTCAAACAAGTCAAATAAAAGCTGGATATATCTGGTTTAGAATTCCTTAATGGCCTTCTGCTCCTCCCAAGATCTATTCTGCTACCCAGTCATGTGACCCACATCCAGCGCATTCCAGCCATTGGATACATTACCTTGCACAAGCAGAGTGTCTAACGATATCCATTGACCTCTTCAACAAAATGACCAGACCTATGGAGGTGTTTAAAAGAAAAGGAAAAAAAAACTCACAGCATGCATGCAAATCATCCACATTAAAGCCAACAATATATTTTTCGCTTCAGAATTTCATGTTACAGCATCTCATTACGAGAAATAACAATTGTGTAATATTCATTGACCTTTGTGAAATAACACTCCTACCCATCAAATTATACAAATACATACCGAGAAATGTGTCAGTGCCTGTCTGTGCCATGTCAGCACTAAATTAAAGGACACTTGAAATGTTTAAAATATATCAAATCCATCTCTCTATGGAGTATTAAACACAATTTATTTTCATTTGCTCAGGTGACTGCATCACTTGTCAGTGGTTTGTTTCTCGCTGCCACTCACAAGTGCCGGTAGCCCCAGCAACAGTCAAATAAAAATGTATGTAATAGCTCGCAGAGGAAAGCTGGATCTCTTCACATACACTTTTATTTCCTAGTATATATCACAGATACATAATAAGACCATTTTAAAATGGACCGTGAAGATCCTTTACCGTAAATCGCCATCCTTCAATTTTCTACAGACAGTAGAGGTGGAACATAATACGAGGGCAAGGACTAAATGCAACATTATATTCATTGTTTGCATATTAAATCCTGAAACCAGACTTAGCAAAGCAGAAATAGTGTTAATGATGGATTATAAAGACTAGTTCTATTAGGTTTCAAGCGTGGCTGAATAATATGGTGTTAGCCATAGCCTAATGTGATATAGATACAGTAATATTCACAGCTTACTGTGGACATCAACACACAAAAGAAAAAAAAATTTATTTATTTTCATTTGTGTGTTTGTGTGCACAGTAAGCTGTGAATAATTGTGGGCACACACCTACAAATATATAAATACTAAAATTTTAGACATACATTTTGGATTCATATAACTTTGTATTTTTAGATATTTTATTTACATTTAAAGATTTTGTGGGTGGATGGTCTTTAGTGAGAAAGTTGGTCGTTATATGCGTGTTACTGCGATATTCTGGGTATTTGTCTCTTTTGTCTCTGGCTTATAAGACCATGAGGCACATTTCCCAAAAAGAGAATTTGCTACAGTAACCACAGTTTCCTTTTCTCCTCTTATGGCCTATTTATCATCAGCGGGGGGGCTTTCAGTTGCGTGGCTGCTACACTACAATGAGCTTGCCAAGTCAGCCCAGGCAAATGACTTGATCTTCCAAGAAATCCTCTGCAATTTGCTCATTTTACACTGTAGTAATTAATGCCATGTTGCTTTTGTAAGACTACACTGTTTATCCCTCCCTAATCAGCCTAAAATACTACTTCATTCCAATTTATTTTTCTGTAATAAATATGGCAATTTTACATGTATCTTGGAGAACATTTTACAGTTTTTAAAATTATGCGGGAGATTTACTAAAACTGGAACATTCAGAATCTGGTGCAGCTGTGCATGGTAGCCAATCAGCTTCTAACTTTAGCTTGTTCAGTTAAGCTTTGACAATAAACGCTGGAAGCTGATTGGTTTCTATGCAGAGCTACACAAGATTTTGCACTCTCCAGTTTTTGTAAACTCCCCAAAGTATCTGTTACGCCTTTGTACGATATTTCTTTCTGACTGCCCATTTTAATGTAATCTTTCACCTTATGGTTTGAGTGTGTGTCTCTGTCTTATCTTGTCATGTTCACTAACTTATGGTAAGTTCGCCCAAGTCCTGAATAGTGTTGTTATATAGTGAGTTGTTGGAAATAAAGATGAGCTCAATGGGAGCTACTTTGACCTCCATCATGCACTGGCCAATCGCATGCAGTTAAACCCACTTACGATTGGTTGCAGGAAACTTCCTGTTCTGTTGTTTTTCAATGCCCAGCTGCCATTTCCTTAGTGGGATGAATTTTAGTTGGGCCAGTTTCACCTTTGTGGGATTGGTCTTGTATACTTTTTCCAGGCCAGTGAGAAAGTGCTGTAGCCATTGGTCTTTTGTGATAGCCAAGCAACTAATTTTTTCAGCACTGGCAGGCTGAAAGTTTTTCTTATAACAGGTTTCCTATAGGTAAAGAATTTTACAGCCAGTAAACCTCCAATTAGGTTTAGAACAAAAAAATTTTTAAAAGGTATTTGCACCTACCCGCAGTCTGAACATTCCCAATTCTGTTTTATTGGTTTATATTGTATATACAGTTTACATTTTTTCTTGGCATTTCATATTTAACATGTATTTAGTTGAGATTTGTGATAATGCTATGAGATTGCTTTTATCAGATAATGCAGTTCTTAAAGGGATGCTGTACATTGCAGTACTCAAAGGATACTGTGCTCCAGTGGTGATAAAAACTGCCAGTAGTTGTATGTACAGTAAAATTAGATTATGTGCACATGATGTTTGTTTTTTAATACGGAATTCTGCAGTAACAGTAATGAAGGTTACCATTCAGATATCTATAGCTCTGGAGATTTTTGTACCTTATGGGTCACTTATTGTGACAGAGGTGACAGAGAGGCTTATCTACATGGATGAGAATTTGTTCTGCCAAACATTCAGAAAGTGTTATTCATACAGTATATTAGTAAATGTATGTTGTGCCTGGAGATCCTTCTTTTTTAAGTTCGCTAGTTACTAAGATTACACTATTAATCTCACATAAAGGTTGATGCTAAAAGTGGTTGACCTTAAGACCTTAAGTGTCCTGGGATTCCTTGAACCTAGACACACTCATGAGCTCTGATATGGTCCCTAGCTGCAAAATAGGAACATGTCAGTTCAGAGCTTCCAGGGTTTTCAGGCAAATTTTTAAAAGGCATCTGAAAGGACAAAAATATAGGCGCTGCAATTACGGACTTGTTTTTCAGAATTCATGCTCCAGGGCTGTCATTTTCTTCATCATTTAGTGGGCTGTTTACCTGGAACAACATGTGCATGTTGATTGTCTTAATACATGTCCCTGGGTCAAATCAGTACCACATCTGCTCTTTTATAACAATCTAAAGGCAAAAAAAAATCTATTTGGACTTTACAGTTAACACATGTAGTCTCATATACATCAGATAATTTAACATACAACATATAACATTTTATGTGGTTGTAAACCCTTACATATACCCAGTGAAGTGACTGGCCTTATTTGATACACAGAGATTAAACAAATCCTCCTACATTAGTTGTACCTGTTTATCTTCAACCATCTCTCCTGTAGAGCCTTTTACAACACACAGATCAAAGGATTTTTCTCAGCAACAGAAAGCTGGGGTCAGGGATCTGATGTCATACACACTGAAGAGCTAGATAATGAGTTCCCTGATAGCTAGCTAATTGGATGAAAGGGACACACTCCCAATGTACACAGGCTCATAGAAACACATGCAGAGCTGTTTGCAGGTGAGGTGGGCAGATTATTGTTTATTATTATTGTGTTGCCGTAGAGATTTATCAGTGACTCGTGCAGATAGCACAGAGAGGGGAGATCTGAGAGGAACCACACTTGGTGCTGGTGCTTTGGATTTAGGCTAATACACACTATAGAAGGATATGATTTGCTCATTTTTCATGTCTAAAGTATACAACCACTTTAAGCCAAGTCGTTAAAAGGTTACAAGTTGGTAATATCATACATATGACCAGGTCTATGAAACGTGTCCCACTTTTCTATTAGCCATGACATTGAAATGCCACTTTATTATTGACCATGACATTGAAAAATATGTACTATGACATATTTATAATGAAAGGGCTAAATAAGTACTTACCTAGGCAATGGTGTTAGGCATGTCATATGGAAGGGTGTTTTGAATGCAAATGGTGAATGCTCTGTACCAACTTGTAACAGATGTCTTGTCCTAAATTTAATATACTGGGATTAATAAAAAACATCTGTTTATATTTTTGAGAACCCTGTGTGGTTCATGTAATGTCTGAATAGATTATTATTATTATTATATAGGATTTATATAGCGCCAACAGTTTACGCAGCCCTTTACAATATAAAAGGGAGACAATACAGTTATAATACAATAAAATACAGGAGGATTAAAAGGGCCCTGCTCAGAAGAGCTTACAATCTAATAGGGTGGGGCAGGTGGTACAAAAGGTTGTAACTGTGGGGAATGAGCTGATGCAAGTGGTAAAAGATTAGTTAGAGAAGTGATAGGCTTTCCTGATGAGATGAGGTGAGATGAGAATAGATTTTTTTTGCCTATTCCTATCATGATCAGTTTTCTCTAAAAGAAAACTTGTCTGCCATGTTGTAAAATATGATTTTTAACCTTTGATAGATGAATAGAGAAATCTTAGTGATAGGTTCTCTTTGAGTAAAGTTGTTTTCTTTCATTCCGAATTCCAGCTTGACAATTAGCATTGGATGCCCACTTGGTTATCTAGAGGAGTGAGCCAATGCAATTAGATCATCCAAAGGTGGTGATGTGATATAGTGATCTAGAAGCAGCCACACACATTGCTATGTTCCCAGTGGATTACAAAGACAAAGATACACACACACGTGTGCAAAACCCTGAACTATGTATAGAGGACACTATAATGGCATAATGAAAGAAGAGTGAAGTGTAATCTTATAATTCTTACATTCGCTATGTAAGCAACAAAGCGCACAGTTTGAGGATATATGTTGTAGCAATGTTTATTTAACCCTGGATGGTTAGTGCTGCTATAATTTGTGCAGACACACCTGGAGTAATTCTGGCCAGTATATATTTAAGATGACGCTACAATCAGTTTCCCTATAGCTTGTGTTAACAGAATTTAGAATGTTGCAGTTTTTATTATGTATTACAGGTTAAAAATGCACTGACTTAATTAGTATTTTTTTTGTTTTCTTGAAGACTTTGGTATGTGGCACACACAGTGTTCTTCTTGGTTGTTATGCTGTGCCTCTACCATTAAAACTTTTCTTTGTTTTTTGTTTTTTTGATAAATTGATGTTACTGTAAACGCATTGATGGGTCCAAATGTGACACTGATCAGTCAGCTGACATAGCTCATTTTTATAGTTGAGTTTTTGCAAGACTGCTATTACTTCTTGCATTATTATTTAGCTGATTTCTTTGACAAGTCAGTGGGTCATAACTGGCAATTTTTATGAAGTTATCAGAGGTGCTGAACAGGATAAAACACTACAGGCATGTTCAGGTCTTTAAATGCAACATGGATGTTTGTGGCTTATCATCCATTAGAAAAGGATGGGGTTGACAGTTCTTGACATCATTTGTGTATTTTACATTGTTTTAACTTGACTGCTGCAAGCATGTGTGCAAGGTACAAACAATTATTATATTGTGCTCACATGATTATTCTGTTGGTGATGGTACAACCACTTAAAGATCCTTTTTTTTTAGATTTGAATTAGGGCTCTATGCTCTAATTCAAATGCATGGTCATGACCTGTAAGGATCTGTATGCTGAGACATATTCCACACTGCATATCTCCTCACTGACACAGGAGAACAGCAATGCATTTGAATATCTCCAACCGACCAGTGCAGGTTGTCTGTGGAGGAATTATAGAGATTAGGATATGCCTCCATCTGTATCTCCTATTATCGCAAGACAAAATGCACTTAGGTTATCTCATATTTTAGTGCCAGTTTGATGGGAAACTATAGTGAATTTTTGGTCAGCGCATGACTTATTATTGACTTCAAAAATTAACCTTTCGCGAGACACATGAAACATAGGGGCTTGCATTGCAAATCTCCATCTGAAAGAGCTAGTTGCCTATATTGCCGAGCCAATCCTGTGCCAGAGGCATTGAGCCTGAATGAGCATGCAGATTAAGAAAGGCAAATGTCCTTACCTTCGTACTTGTTCCAAGTTCAAGTCAGCAGCCCCACAACTAGCATTTGCAGAAGAAGTCTGGCAAAATCAGTCTCCATGTTCCTCTCAAGAAAGGTTTTATTTTTAGTATTTTTTACATTTTTTAATGCTTTCTGTATCATTTTTTATATTATTGCTTTGTAGAAACATATCTTAATGGCTTTCTGCATTTCAATGGAATTATTCAACAGCTACTAAGATCTCAAGTCATGTTGACTGTGTTTTGTTGTCAAGTCAAACCTACTCCTAGGCTTGTATCATGAGAAGGTGGGGGAGGTAAAACACAACCCTGATGCACCACTGTGTACTAAGCAAATAGGGCTCCCCCCACATACCTATACAAATGAAAAGAATACACAGAAACAGGATTTTTAAAAATAAGTAATTTTTTTACTTTTTTTTTGCAAAATTGAGCAAGTGTATAAAAAAATATTATTATAGTTTCCCCTTAAATTGCACACCAGCTTTCTCAAGGACATCTACACCCCCATCTGATGCTCATTAACATGTTATTTTGCATGTTTCTCCTTCATTTTGGATGGGCTGCCAACACACCAGAATTCAAGAGAAATTGGAGAGAAATACTTTTTTCCAGAGTAGCACATCATAACGCATAGATGGCTCCTATCTCTGTTTTGTTTTTATTCCAAAATGCCCTATCTTTGAGGCATGTTTTTTCAGGGTGTGTTGGGTTATCATTCAGAATAAATGTCACCAGAGTTGTGGAGATTGAGTTTCCTTGCGGTAACATGGTAAAAACGGGTTTCCAACCTAAAATCGTATGTACATCATTACCTTTGCAACCCCTTACATTGCATTTTTTTTAGGTGATAATTATTTGAGGATGTTTGACTATTTTGGGATAATGTGTTTAAGCCATGTCATTTGTTGTATGAAGGCAAAAAAATGTTATGTATGGCAACATATGTTTCTCTAGAAATATAAAAGTTAGAAATAAGCCAGGAGTACTCTGTGAACAAAATGCTTTGTAGTAATGCTCAAATTGAATGTGAGGGAATAACTAACTGACAAAATGTTAGCAGTTAAGTCAAGTTTTAAATACTGTTACTGCAATACTGTATAGTACTATACTCATAGAATTTACCTCAATAAACTATAAAATACATTTTCCTTACTGTACTTTCTTTTCTTTTTTCTTTTTTTTGCTGCATTTACTGAACTATCTTCTATTGCAAGGCAAACACCCTCATGGGAGCCCTTTGCAGCCCCCTGGTCCAGTACAAATAATAAATGTTGGGTGAGTGTCCCCTAAGTGGGGATACTCCACCATTCACACCTCAATCAGAGGCGTACATGCAGGCAGCAATAGCTGCTGGGTATTCTATAGTTACCTGCTCCCTATTCAGACCTATGAGGATAGCACCTGTTATAGGGAAGTCGTCCAGTATTCGCTTCCTTCATGGCTCTGAAGTCTCATGCAACAGAATGCTGCAAACAAAGTAAATTCTAGGAAATTGCGATGTTTGTAATGCTGGCATGGTATTTATTTTGTATTTTTTTTAGGCAGACCCTTAGATTAGCAGTTCTTTTGATCAGCCCATGAACTATGAACATACTTCCTGGGACACAAATCACCAATCAGCCAAAACTTTCAAACCATCTGCCTACTATTAGGTAGGAAACCGTTTTACCACCGAACTAGCCCTGACCCATCCAGGCATGGACATCTCTAAATGTAGTATCTGGCAACAAGCTATCAGTAGTTTATCCTTTAGGGTTACTAAAGGTTACATTTGTTTAAAATTAAAATAACAATGTTATACTCACCTGCTCAGTGCAATGGCCTGATCCTTCTCTTCTCCATAAACACACACAGTGGGGCTTAGCCCTGCTCCCACTTCCTCCTTACTGCTTTGATTGACAGCAGGAGGAGCCAATGGCTCCTGTGTGAAGAGGAAGAGAGGAGAAGAGATGCAGCTATGCACAGCACTGGTTCTCCTCTCTTTCTCCTTCCTTGTGTGAAGGCAATATAAACTTTTTTTACTTTAATGCAAGAAATGCATTAAGGTAGAACTATAGGCACAACTTTTTTTTTTCATTTTGGATAGAGTAAAGAAGGGTTATAACCCCTGTCAATTTTTTTTCTCTGTCTGTGTCCCATTGCAGAGATTTTCCTTCACTTCCTGTCCCATAGCCAAACAGGTAGTCAAGGGAAATCCCTGCAAAATAAAGGAATTCCTTGGGGGCCCCAGGTCACCAGAACTAGTGTCCCCATTGGAAGATTTCCCCTATATTACTTTCCTGGGGACAACCCAAAATTTGGTATTGTCTTTTACTTTCAATAATGTTGGTAAACAGGACAAGCCCATTTCATCTAGTAAGTTTAACTGTCTGGCCTATATATATACACACAGGTGTTCTCATCCTTCACCACTCTATCCAAAACTAAAAAAAAAGTTTGCCTTTAGTTATACTTTAAGGTAAAATCGTTTATAGCTTTATTATCACTTTAAGTCCTTTAAAGTTCACTTTAAGTCCTGTGAATTGCAAGGTGGGGCCCCCATAGATTGGATTGAGAATTTGTTGGCCAAGTCAACAACTTAAACTCCTTGTTGTGTACCTCAAACCATTCTTAAACCATTTTTGAAGTGTGACAGAGTGCATCATCCTGCTGAAAGAATTGTATATGGTGGAGAGCTGTGAGAGTGCCATCATTTCAATCTGAACAGAAGAAGAATACCCTATGGAAACTTCGGGACTATTGTAGGCACTTAAGACAAAAACCCCAGAGAGAAAAAATATAAAACAATATAAATTTTATTACATAAAAAAAGGTCACTGCCATAAGGGAATACTGTTTCCGTGAAGGGGTATAGTAGGTCAGCAATAATGTTTAGGTAGGTGGTACATGTCAAAGTAACATTCACATGAACGGCAGGACCCATGGTTTCTCAGCAGAACATTGCCTAAAGCATCACACTGGCACACCCACCCAGCCATCCACACGATGGTAAAAGAGTCATCAGACCACCTACTTCCATTGCTCTGTGGTTCAGTTCTGATGCTCATGTGCCCATTGTAGGTGCTTTTGGTTATGGCTAGTGGTCAGCATGGGCACCCTGACTGGTCTGCAGCTACGTGGCCCTATACACAACAAACTGCTATGCCCAGTTTTTCTGCTTTCAACACTATCTTCAGGGACAACATATTCCACTGGTTTTCATTTGCCATTGTAATGTAATGTAAGAAAATCAATGTTATGCACTTAACCTGTCAGTGGTCATAATGTTATGGCTGATCATTGTATATGTTACAATAAACCCCCACCTTTCACCATGGCAGTAAGAACTCTACTTGTTCTACTCTGAATGCACTAAGGGCACATCAAAGGAATCAAAGGGGATGACATTGTCTAAACTGTGAAGAGTTCATATATTGTAGCTAACACAAATCTACCACATATTATTGCTCCTTACTTTTTCATTGACACGTAGTGAATCACTGAATTCTTGTCTTAAAGCTGAACTCATAATGATAGTGCTATATACTATGTAATTTTTTTATGTGTTTTTATATATAATATATACATACTGTATATAGGCCAGATAGTTAAACTTACTGGATGAAATGGGCTTTACATCACTTATGCTGACCATAGCAGATTCCACTGCTGCCACCAAATGTGACGGACTGCCTGGCATCCCGACTGAGTGCCTCCACCAAGATACAGCTTCCTCCTCTCTGGAACCAAGAAGCAGGTATTATAGCTGAGCATTGCACCTAAGAACTAGACGACACTAGCTTAGGCACAAACTGAAGCTAACTTTATTGTAAATTCACACAGAATATATACCACAAAAAATCAGGCAAGAGCTTGATCACATTATCCTAAACAAAGCAAACTGTAAACAGCAATCTAATCAGTAAATCTAATGAACAGCTAACATAAACACATAAACGTCGCACAATAGTTTGGTAATAAGGTGAAGTGGACACAATACTAGCAGAAAGACAGAAACAATAGGCGACTCAATAAACAACTAGGAGGCACACAGTTGGGAATTATACAATAAGATAAAGACATCTAAATAAACAGATTACACATAACAGCAGGAGGCAGCATCAGGTTGCTTTGAGCTGATTATATTAAAAGCGTAACTCCAATTTTGTTGAGAAAAAAAACATTCCCCCCTGGGTGATCTGTGTACATTGCAAGGATTTTAACAAACTTTGTTGCAAATTACTACCTCTTGTTATTCTGAAGAAATCCCTGTTTGTTCCTCTGTGTTAAGTGAGTCTAATGGGAGTGGTTTCATAATTATCAACCAGCTGCTGCAGCTGTAGAGCTCTAATGAGGAAAACTGCTGGGTCTGCATCCCTTTAGACGTGATTTCCTATTGCGAGTATCTCACCAAAAATGAAATTTTTGTTGCAGAGGATGCCACAAATCTGACTTGTATCTTAGTGTAGACTGGGAAATTCGGTGAGCCAATCACACACGTAGGAAATTGTTTTTCTGTTACAGAAAATTATAGCGGCTGCAGATTGAAAAGGAAAGGTAATTTTTAATAACATTCAATTACAATTTGACTTGTGTCGCAATTGTATATGCTGTATTATTTTTTTGTTATATGTCTTTTTTCCCCACAAAAGTGGAGTTACCTTTTAACATCTATTCTGAGTCTAGGAAGGGGGGGGAGGTGAAGCAGTCATGCCTCTGTGCTGGTTTGGACACAGAGGTCCCAAACCTGTATCCGGGCCCTTAGGTTCCCAGAGTCTGTGTGTTTCAGGGAGACATGGACCTGAATCTGAAGCAGAACCTATCCAAAAGGTCCCCCAGGCAAACGCCTCCAAAAGAATAGAGCCCCCTCAAAAGTCAGGGCCCATAGTCAGTAGGCAGGAGGCTACCCTGTAGCTCCATCCAAAAGCCCCTGCCTCGGTTGGGCCTGTCACAGGTTTTACATCACTTATGCTGACCATAGGTGCGAGGTGAATGGAGGAATCCTCCCTGCTGTGCCATTGTATTCTGAAAGTGGGAGTCTTCCGATGTCAGAATACACTGATCAGTGACTGCAGCTGATTGGCTGCAACCCGCTGAGTGACAAAAGTTTTCCAACAGTCCTGTTAGACAGAAGTCTGAACTTAGATTGACTTATGCAATGGGGAAATTGGGAAGGTCATAAATCAAGGGTGTTAAACCTTTTGACCTTGCTGGGCCACATTGGAAGAATAGGAATTGTCTTGGACCACACATAAAATACACTAATGATAAGGATAGCTGATGAGCAAAAAAAAGGCAGATCGGGCAGATAACAAGTTAACGATCACTGATATAAATAATGTACCTATCTGAGTAATAATACTTTTTTTTTTTTGTAATATTTTGTATTATAAAAGAGGGCGACATAAAACTAGTGTGATATTTTTGATAATGCATCAATGGTCTGACAAATGTAGTAGCAATTCTCAATGAATTCTCAAGGTTCTCATCAGATATTTTGATTCTAATTTTGCCGTTCGTGTGCTCCATCCCTGAAAATAGTTACTCACAAATGTAGGTGCTGCTGAGGACTGATGACATGAAGAAGGCATGATTGTGAAGAGTGGGAGATTTTTCTTTGGGAAGATAAAGCTTTATTCTTCGGCTGCATGTGTTTGCTAAGTGTAAATGTATATTTACATTTTTAAGTAAGTTTTTGTGTTGGGCCGCAGGTTGGACACCGCTGCCTTAGATGGATCGATATTTGGCCGGTCCCCGCTTCACCAGTCAAATTTTGATCCATCTATAAACACCTAGTGTGTGAGCACATAAAATGATTTTTAGGCTGGGTTCACATATGCTGCAGCCACGGCTCTCAGCATGGGATCCGGTGCGTCCCTGTTCAGGTGCGAATAAGGTCTGAAATTTTGCCTAAATTTGCACCTGAATTGGAAAAAAAGACGTACCGGACCCTTTTTAAATGTGGGCCCCGGCTGCCCCAGAGCTGTGTGAACCAGCCGGTCAAACTCTTCTGTCATGCGAATTGAAGGCGGGGAAACCCACATCCAAGTTGCATATGTGAACCCATCATTACACCGAAATGAAATTATATCAAACAATATTAACATAAAATAATACTTGAGTACACTTAACCTCAAGGTTTTATACTGTTTTGTTTTTATTGGAATAAACGCCTTTTACGAACCAGTATTTCTCAGGTTTTTTGCAACTTACCAATACTTAAATGTGGTAGCTGACTTGTTTTTTTTTCGTGTTTTTTTTTTTTTAGGTATTTCCCTCAATTTTTACATGAAAATCCTGTGGTAGGGTGATAACAGTCAGCCGCTGTACTGTAAAATGGAGGAATGTCACTGTCACCCTAGGACAGTGATGGTGAACCTTGGCACCCCAGATGTTTTGGAACTACATTTCCCATGATGCTCATGCACTCTGCAGTGTAGTTGAGCATCGTGGGAAATGTAGTTCCAAAACATCTAGGGAGCCAAGGTTCACCATCACTGCCCTAGGACAAGACTACGGAACACCTTCCCTCTATGCTTCATGATTATAGTGGAAGGTGTTCTGTAGTTGGCACATTGAGGTGGATTTACTAAAATTGGTGCACCCGGAATCTGGTGCAGCTTTGCATGGTAGCCAATCGGCGTCTAACTCCAGCTTGTTCAACGAAGCTTTGAAATTAAAGCCTGGAAGCTGAACATTTTCTGTGCAGAGCTGCATCTGATTCAGTTTGCTCCAGTTTTAGTAAATCTCCTCCACTGTTACTGAAAGTCAGAGAACACAGGATGTTATTAGCTCAGAAGGAACAGGTAGTTTGGCACATATCAAACACATATAACAAAACGCTTTCAATGGTATGTTTAACAGACCAAGAAAGAAGTTCATTCTTAAGATTTATATACACTCTGATCAAGGGTGGATTGTTGGCATTATACAAAAGATTTTATACAAAAGAAAGGTTCTCTTCTAATAATGGCAATAAATTGGTAGGCATATCCTGGAATTGCCACCAACAACCATTCTCTCCACTAATGGCAATGCTGGCTCCAGCCCTGCATTTCTTCCCATTCCATTAGTTTGTTAAATAATGGAATGGCATGAGCTTGCAGCAATGTTGGCCTTTACTCAGTGGAATTACACGAGGTTACTACCCTCCCTAGAAATATAATGAATTTAGCTAATTCTGGTGCTTTTCAAGTCCCACTCACTGATCCATTATTATTAACTGTAAGTAATGCTTAGGAAATCCAGAAGCCTAATTATCAGCAGTTATTTCATCTGGGATTCTGCTGAAGTGTTTGGAAAGGGAAAAAAAATGGCAGAAATAGAGAGGCAACACACACATTCTGGCACCATAATAGTTAAAACCAGGAAATACTTAAAATTATCCATAGAATACAAAGATATAAAGAGATCAGAATAATGCATTTAATGGCTTGTATTCTAAGCTATCTAGTTAGAGTGCTTAGGAAGGGTGAATTAAGCTTTCAAAAGCAAAAGATCAAAGTAGCTGCTTTTAATTTAAACCTTTTGTTAAATTTTCAGCCCAAAAAGGGGGATGAGAGATCAAAAAAATAAAAATGGCAACAAACCGAAGCTTTGTAGCTGTTTGTGTGTTGCCGCGCTCTCTCAATTTGAGCCACAAAATAGGTCAGCTGCATAACAGATCAATCTCCCAACAAATATTTAAAAACAAATTGAGTTGCACACCCAATACCCATCACAATTAGACCAGGCACAATAACTAAATTAGCAATTCAGCAAAATAATTGGAAATGCGATTCGGCTTGTTCTACCACTATCCCTCGAGGCTTTATCCCATCTATAGGAGGAGGGGACCGAGGGAGAGTCTCAGCTCCACTAATTCTGCAACTAATTAGACACATACTTGTAAATGAAGTTGTTTGTTGGAAAGTTGAAATTCTCTCCTTCCCCTGTAGAAAAGTCATTTCATTTCACCATCGTAGTTGTTATATGTCATATTATTCCGCATGTCATTTTGTGATGCTTTTATTGCGGTGTCACTTACAGGTGGATAACACAGCACCAATATTATTACACACGTACAATTGTCACTTTACTAATAATAATAATGTTTTCATCTGATTAGTTTTCTTATCTGTTTTTAGTGTTCTATATATTTCGATTATTTGAAACCATATACTCATAATACTCATAGTGGCAGTTTGTTAAAGTAATGTGTAAGGCATATAGTAATAAATGTATAGGTCTGATACATTATTTAAATTTGACATTAGACATTTTTCCTATATAGTATAAGAAAGAGTCAAATGTTTCTTATGATGTGTCTTTTCCAGTAAGAGATACAGTTCTTTCATGCTGTTATATTTAAAAATACATTTATTTTTAATCAGATAAATATGAAAGGCAAAAGACTATTTACTATTTACCAATTGCAGCCACCAGGTGATGTTCTAACCAGGTCTATGTATCAGATCTTACACTATATTGTCAAAAGTATTGGGATGCCTGCCTTTACACGCACATGAACGTTACTGGCATCCCAGTCTTATGCCCCGTACACACGGTCGGACTTTCCGACGGAAAATGTGCGATTGGAGCTTGTTGTCGGAAATTCCGACCGTGTGTGGGCTCCATCGGACATTTTCCATCGGAATTTCCGACACACAAAGTTTGAGAGCTTGCTATAAAATTTTCCGACAACAAAATCCGTTGTCGGAAATTCCGATCGTGTGTACACAAATCCGACACACAAAGTGCCACGCATGAATAAATTAAGCGACGAAAGCTATTGGCTACTGCCCCGTTTATAGTCATGATGTACGTGTTTTACGTCACCGCGTTTAGAACGATCGGATTTTCCAACAACTTTGTGTGACCGTGTGTATGCAAGACAAGTTTGAGCCAACATCCGTTGGAAAAAATCCATGGATTTTGTTGTCGGAATGTCCGATCAATGTCCGACCGTGTGTACAGGGCATTAGTCTGTAGGATTCAATATTGTGTTGGCCCCCTCTTTGCAGCTATAACAGCTTCAACTCTTCTGGGAAGGCTGTCCACAAGGTTTAAAAGTGTGTCTATGGGAATGTTTGATCATTCTTCCAGAAGAGCACTTGTGAGGTCAGGCACTGATGTTGGATGAGAAGGCCTGGCTCGCAATCTCTGCTTTAATTAATTCCAAAGGTCTTCTTTCAGGTTGAGATCAGGACTCTGTGCAGGCCAGTCAAGTTCCTTCACCCCAAACTCGCTCATCCATGTCTTTATGGACCTTGCTTTGTGCACTGGTGCAAATCATTTGGCGGAGGGAGAATTATGGTGTGGGGTTGTTTTTCAGAGGTTAGGCACAGGTATCGGGTTGAGGTCAGGACTCTGTGCAGGCCAGTCAAGTTCCTCCACCTCAAACTCGCTTATCCATGTCTTTATGGACCTTGCTTTGTGCACTGGTGTGCCGTCATGTTAGAACAGGAAGGGGCCATCCCCAAACTGTTCCCACAATTTGGGAGCATTACATTGTCTAAAATGTCTTGGTATGCTGACGCCCTAAAAGTTCCCTTCATTGGAACTAAGGGGCCAAGCCTAACCCCTGTAAAACAACCCCACACCATAATCCCCCCTCCACCAAATGATTTGGACCAGTGAACAAAGCAAGGTCCATAAAGACATGGATGACCCAGTCCTGACCTTAACCCGATAGGACACCTTTGGAATTAATTAGAGCCGAGACTGCGAGCCAGGCCTTTTCATCCAAGTGCGATTCTGAAAGAATGGTCAAAACCGCTTCAACTCTTCCCAGAAGAGTTGAAGCTGTTATAGCTGCAAAGGGTGGGCCAACTCAATATTGAACCCTACATACTAAAAGAAAAGAGAAACAGGGGCGCACCAGCCTTGTGCATTAACTTTTAAAACATTTATTGAATAAACATAGTAAAAAGAGACAACTCACAAGCAATTGGTGGAGGAGCTCTGACGAAGAAGGGACGTCCCTTCGAAACGCATTAGCTGATTGTGATGCCTGTGCGTCCCTCCACGATCTTTGGAAGGTATTGCTCATCCTAAGTCGCATGCTGTTTGTCGGTGCACTTTATGTTGTGCCTCCTCCACCAATTGCTTGTGAGTTGTCTCTTTTTACTATTTTTATTCAATAAATGTTTTAAAAGTTAATGCACAAGGCTGGTGTGCCCCTGTTTCTCTTTTCTTTCGGTCTCTACTAGGATCCCCCATCCTTGTGGGCAGCAAGGCCTGTGTTGACGTACCTTTTATATGGTGATCCACCTGTGCGCAGGAGTCGTTGTTTCTTTTTTTGCTACCCTACATACTACGACTGGGATGCCATTAAAGTTAATGTGCGTGGAAAGGCAGGTGTCCCAATACTTTTGACAATATAGTGTGTTAGATCTGAAAAGGACAGAGGAGGGAAATGCCCTCTCCTCATTTGCATCAGAAATAGCACAGCAAAACTGGTAGATAAACACAGTCAGCCAATAAGTATGAGCGCAATGCTTTGTTCAAAAGCCAACATACCTTGCATATGCAGTGACATGTTTGCATAAAATATTACTTTTACAAATAATCATTTAAAGTAAAACAAAAAAAAGAAGAGCGCTTACAAAAAAAGAAAAAATGGCAAAAAAAAAAAACCATCAGTTTTCCTTTGTTTTCCCATTACCAAAGATAAAATCTGTCTTCACATATTGATGCATTAGTAACAGAAAAGACACTGAAAATAGATCACAGAATATAAAGAGATGTAAAAAGTGTTTTTCCCCTTTTATAATTGCAAGACATGGTACAATAATCATCCATTTGTGCATGGTAAAAAATGCTGTCTTGTCTTTTTCCACCAACTGTACAGCTTTTATCTTACTTGTGAGATTGTGTTCCAGTTGTTACAACACATGATACTAGAACTAAATTATTATTCTAAGCATATTGATGCTGCAATTTTATGACTTTAGAACAGGGGTAGGCAACCTCGGCCCTCTAGCTGTTTTGAAACTACAAGTCCCATGAGACATTGCAAGACCCTGACAATCACAGGCATGACTCCTAGAGTCAGAGGCATGATGGGATTTGTAGTTTCACCACAGCTGGATGGCCGAGGTTGCCTACCCCTGCTTTAGAAGTTGCTAGATACCTGCCTGTCATGCTTATCGCATCACTGCTTGTTGAATCACTGACTGGGAATAACTATACAGGAAGAGACTTTTCTTAAAGATCAATTCACTGCATGCATTTTTACCCCCCCAAAAAAAGGCCACTTGAACGTAATGACAACTCTCTGCAACAAAGTATACTTCTGCAGTCCAAAAATTACCATTAAAGCGGGGGTCCACCTATCTATCGTTTTTTTTTTTTTGAGTTCATTCACAAACTTTTCTTCTCAGCATTACATACTCACATATTGTGTGTAATATGTCCGCCTGTGTCAGATTTCGTCGGAAAGAATAACTTATATTATTCACTGCAGGCAGTTTCCATCTTCATTGTGGGCATTTGAAGCCCACAAGCATTTATTTCCTGGATGTGGTGAATGCTGTGCTCCCAGCATTCACCGCTCGTTCCCGCACATGCTCAGTGGCATCCTGGGAAGCCTGAGACTAGCTCCCAGGAGTCTGGGAGAGGCTAGAAACACGCCTACTCCCACGGGAGGAGAACCAGGAAGTGCAAAGAAGAATAGAAAAATAAAAGGTAATTACGGCAATTTAAATTTTTTTAAATGGCATGTCAGCATCTAGGCAAGGAAGAGAATACATACAGATATGGTTCAAAATTTGGGCGGAACCCCGCTTTAATTGACCCATAGTAAAAATTCCTCATTACTTTGACGTTTAATACCGGTGTTATGACAGCAGTTAGCAGGTACCCAGGAGTACCAATGATACTATTTATTGATAGTCATATAAGGTAAAGCTGCTCTTGAACAATTTAAATAAAGATTTTATTAACTCTGTCCCGCTACTGTTGTGACTCCTATACCTCTCTCAGACAACACTACCAGGACAGTGACATCTCCCTTCTCATAGTCTGCTGATTGTGCTGATACTCCTTCATTGTCTAATATTAAAGGCTAAGTTCAACTGTAGCCAGGTTACATCCATATTTAGGGTTGTAAGATGTTGTATTATGTTTTTAAGCACCTGTCTGTCCCTCACAGCTGCTGTCACATTTAAAATTGGTGTAGCTGTGTAGGTTTAAAGATCTGTTAATGAATAAACTACAAGTCCCATCCGCCATACGAGTGTAGTAATCTGTGCCCTAGTAGTCCATTGACACTTCCTCCAGCTTTCTAACTGAAAGCCTTACAAAGTTATGGGCAGAAAGCTGAAGTAATTGTTTGCAGGAGCCTGACATTGCACCCGCAATGTACTGATTGGGAAACAATAATAAATGCACACGTTTTCCTGCAACAATATCAGTAAACAGTATACAAGTAAAATAAATAAATAAAATGTGTTCCAATTTGACCCCCTCATTACCCTTAGTTCATTATTATTAGCTCTAATTAACTAATTTTTCTCCCTTTATCTATTATTTTTCTACTTTTTTTGCATTTTTTTTTAAATAAATAAAAAAAAATAAAAATTAGTTTGTTAATTTTTTTGTGTCTTTTTTTAAACAATTCACAAAATACATTTTGTACTAAAATACAAATTTGAGTGTCATTATAAGCAGGACAAATTATAGTATAGGATTTAAACTGTTTATCTACACTGGTTTTTGTTAAATTGTTTTGGAATAGAAAATAAAAGTATCACCCAAAGAAAGCCCCATTTGTCCTAAAAATTTATATATATTTCCTTTTTTATCTTAACCACTTGGGTTGCCAAGCTTTTTTCTCTGTAAATCCCCTTGAGTGCCAGAACTCTTTTTTTTTTTTTTTTTTTAATTTCCGCAACGTCTCAGTTACATTTTAGGAATATAAATCTTCCCAAACATAGTACTTTTTTTTTTTTTTTTCGGGACAGATAGGGCTTTGATTTTGAAGCAAATTTGGATATATATATTTTAATTTCCTTGGTTATTTTTTACTATTTATTTCCAATAGTAAGAAAAAAGCAATATCCCAACACAATGCTTATTGTCTTGTAATTTGCACACTCCCATATATTTACCCACAAAATTTCTTCTTACTGAGTGATCTGTGGAAACATTAGAAGCCCAGGAGCTGATTGTTACAGCTCATTGCCTTAAAGCTGGGTGCCACCAGTCACTGAGAGTCAGTGGTTCCAGTGTGAGTGTTAGCAGGGGCCCATGGAAGCTGCTAACATCGGCTGCTGTTTTTAAGGGCCAGTATCCCAGCACCATTTTAAGACAGCACTAGAGCCTTAAATAAATAAAGCGGAGGTCCGCCCACCGCTGCAAAAATTAAAAGCCAGCAGCTACACATACTGCAGCTGCTGACTTTCAATAATAGGACACTTACCTGTCCTGGAGTCTAGCGCTGTCAGCACCGCAGCTGATGTTTCCATCGGCTGCTGGATGCTGCCGCCGCCATTGCCAGTAAGGGAACCCAGTAGTGAAGCATTACTGGGCTTCACGCTGGGCCCTTACTGTGCATGCACAAGGCACCCGCTGCACTCTCCTACTGGCCTGGCGGCAGAGGAACTCCGCTTTAAGTAATCACAAAGTTACTCCCGAATGAATAGGTCTATAGCAGAAATTTAAACACAGAGGTGTGAGAGCTGTAGTGGTTACCAGACCAAAGGGGTTTGGTTATAAATTCATTTTAAAATGGAACTAAAGTCCCGCAATATCTCTTCTGCAATAAAAGAAATCCACCTGCCTACTTACAGTATTCTTTAGAATGTACATACACTGAGCTGCACAAAGAATATTATATGGTGGGTATGGAACTTTAAGGGTGCTTACTACTACAGATACATATACCACAATAATTGTAAACATTTTATTTTTATTTAAATGAGAAAACACATGAATAAAAAGTCACATTGTTATCACTCGGTGACGCGTTTTTCCTCCCTAGCGTCCGCTTTGCATCGGTACTGTGTGACGTATCACGGCGTGTCCATCTGAGGCATTGGGGAGGGATATAAAAGGATCCACGTGGCAGAAGTCATATTGTTGGAGTCCCTGGGAGCCACATACAGCGTTTGATGGCAACAGGTAAATTATCTATTACATCAACAGTTTACTTGATGCACTGTGCTTCCAGTGCACTACCAGGAAGTTCGAGTGTACCAATGGCTTTCCTCCTTTTTTCACACTTTTAGCCCGGGTTCACACATGTGCGGTGCGAATTGAAGCTCAGGTTTCACTGGGAAGATAAAAATCAGTTGTTCAAAGGTTTCACTGCGTTGTAGCTGCAGATCAGTGAGCAGAGAGAGGGGGGGAGGGGGGAGGTGTAGTGAGGAGAAGGAGAAAATCCATGTTCAGAACACAATGCATCTGCGAATCAGATGTGTTCCCATAGGAGATAATGGGCTTGTACATCGCACCGCAATGCCCAAAAAATGCAAACTTTTTTGTGCAATGCTTAGTGCAAATGCAATGCACATATGTGAACAAGATACATTCAAATGAATGTATTTTAAAATGTCCTGCAAATTGGATGCGGTGTAAGTCGCATCTAATTCGCATAGGTGTGAACGGGGGCTTAGGCTCTTCACCATCACCCCTGGTTATTCATATGCCTCACTTTCCTTTGGGGTCATAGAACACTCGGATTGTATATTACCTGAAAGGCAAGTTTCTATATATGAATATAAAATAGGGATCTGTGACTATTTAGAAAATTATATATAGAGGATCTCTTTTATCACCAGAACTTTCTTATACTTTAATTCCATCTCATTTCTAGAGATCTGACTCTGGCTTTGTTCAGGTCAGGTAACCTATTCTGTCTACGTTGAATCACAGGCTTCCAGCTACTCACTCAAAAGACGTTTTTAAGTAAGCATTCTTTTTAGCTGAAAGATGACTATCTGGATCGATTATATATATTGACTTGTACTGGCATAGACATGTCATATTAAAAGCGACATATCCTGTAAATCAATAAGAGTGTAAGTATATGCATGTCACTGATCCATATCCCTCTGTACGGGTGATCTGGCAAATCTTGGATGGTCTTGGTCGGTGGGACACTCAGGGCCTTTGGACCTTACCCCTACCTCAAATATATAACCATATCTCGGTTCTGAGTCCTCAAAGCATTGGGGCATGAATCCTTGGTTGGGAACTCCTGCCCTGTATGTGGATGCATCCATGTATGTATAAGATATATGTATGTACATGTAGATTTGTTTATATATGTATGTGTATTTTTGTTTGCTATCATTGTATATCTACGTTTGGCTGATTTGTTTCTTTATTCATTTATCAGATAAGAGTCCACGCTTTTCCTGATGAAGGTGAAACATGTAGAATAATAGCGTGGAAATTGATAACAATGTGACTTTTTATTCATGTGTTTTTTCATTTAAATAAAAATATTTTTTTTACAATTATTGTGGTATATGTATCTGTAGTATTAAGCACCCTTAAAGTCCCATACCCACCATATATTGTTCTTTGCTTATTACAAGGGACAGTGGTGCCATCTGTTTGAATCTGTGTCTTGATCACTCAATTCTTCTATATTTAGTAATCGGATGGTAAAACACCCATGGGACACAACGCTGTGATCAATACCAGTATCAAGTATTCATATGTACTTATCTATATGCTTTAAACTGTTTTTTTAATATCCTATTCCATATATTTCTCTTTTTTGTATATGTCTACATATATGCATACTTTGTTTTGTGGTGGCTGTCCTAACTGTATCTAATGTGTGGTACTCCGGTGCTCTCTTAAGTTTTTTTTATATCTCTAACTATAGAGTAGTTTGGCGGAGAAGTTGAGGGGAAATGATCACCTATTGTGGAAAGGCATGGGAAGGGTTTGTGACGGAAGTCAAACAAGCATGTTCTAAGGACGATGCTTCAGAGAAAGATGCAAATAGGTATTTTCTTGGACTTCAAAAGGTTAGTCGAGAAGAAAACCCATCTCTTTTGGCACAATGTAGTGACTTTTCTTCCATAGAACCGGGTTCTGGAAAAAATGAAGGTAGGACAATATCCTGGTTTAACACTACCTTCAGTAGAAAGTTAGGATGAGGACACAATACTACGTTATCCTTGTGAATAATTAAATATGGCTCTTTACAAGAAAGAGCAGCCAACTCTGATACCCTTCTTGCAGAAGATATGTCTACCAGAAAAACTAGTTTCCTTGTCAAAAGGACCGGACCAAGGGAATATGTCGTATAGGCTCAAAAGGCTGTTTCTGTAATGCTAACAGAACTAAATTCAAGTCCCAAGGGTTCAGGGGTGACCTAACTGGAGGATTAAGCCACGTTACCCTCTGAATAAAGCTACGAACCAAAGAATGTGAAGAAAGTGGTCGCTGAAATAATACCGATAAGGCCGAGACCTGGCCCTTGATAGTACTCAAGGCCAACTTCAGTTCTAACCCCATTTGTAGAAAGTCAAGGATTCTACCTATGACATACTTCCTGGGGTGCCAACCCTTGGATTCACACCAGGAGACAAATGCCTTCCAGACTCTATAATATATGATTCTGGAGGCTGGCTTCCTTACATTAACCAAGGTAGATACCACTGAACCTGACAGCCCACGCTTCTTCAGAATGTGGGTCTCAATAGCCAAACCGTTAAATTTAGCATTTGTGAGGTAGGATGGAATACTGGACCTTGTGAGAGAAGGTCTGGACGTGGTGGTAGGGTCCATGGGTCCATCTTTATGATCTCTGCAAATCAAGATCTCCTGGGCCACAAGAATAACCGACTTCCCTTCCTGTTTGATTCTGCGCAGAAGTCATGGAAGCAGCAGAACAGGAGGGAATGCATAAGTCAGTGAAAACTGATTCCACGGGAATACCAAGGCATTTGTTCCGCAAGCTAGCGGATCTTTTGTTCTTGACACAAAGTTGTCGATCTTTTTGTTAAACCTGGACGCAAACAGATCTACGTCCGGAATCCTCCATCTTTGCCAGGAAGATGTCGGGGTGAAGAGACCCTTCTCCCGGGAACAACTGCTCAAATAGTCCGCCTGCCAATTCTCTATTCCTGGAATGAAGACTGCCGATAGGCAAGGTACATTGTTTTCTGCCTAAGTTAGGATATGATTCACCTCTCTCTGGGCCGCACAACTTCTCGTGCCCCCTTGATGATTGATATAGGCCACTGCTGTGGCATTGTCTGATTGGATCTGGACAGGACAATTCCGTAATCTGAACGCTTCAGAAACGGAAATGGAAGCCAGAGAGCCCAACAGCTGAGGAACCCACCACCTCCACCAAACGGCCCAACGGGGTCCAGCACAACAGCGAGGAACCAAAGCAAGTAGTGGAGGACCTAGAGTCTGTGGAGGAGGAGAAGATCATGGCCGACCAGGAGCCTGACCTCCCCCTCAACGTCAACATCAACCAGCAGATGATGGAGGCTGTCCTTGAGGAGCTGAGCCTGGCCCAGAACACAGGACAGGCAGAAGACACAATGAAAGAGCCACCCCCCCGGGGAGGTAAGTTCGGACCCTTGTTAACTATACCCTCATACCCTTTTTCATTATGGCTGAGATCTCAATCTTTTCCATTAATGTGAGTAGTATCTAGAAGGCAAGCGGTTCTGACCTTTTTTTCTACTCAGCAGAGTGATGTCTACATGCTTCAGGAGTGCGCCCTTCCTCTCTTGAGGAGGTACACTCATCTGTCCTCCCAGAAGACCCTTTGTCCCTCCTACTGGTCCGGGGGTGGCGATTGTAAGTCTGCAGGGGTAGCCATTATGGTCAGGGGTTGGCGCTTCATGGTTGACTCTATCCATGAGCTAGTCTGTGGCTGTCTTTTGGTCATAGACGGCTAGTGGGTGGAAGAGCCAGTTAGGCTCATCAACCTGTACGCCCCCCCAGACAAGAATGCACGTCTGGAACTTTTCCAGACCCTGCGGACCCAACTCGTCACCACCAGAACAGTAGTGATCGGCTGTAATTTTAACTGTCCGATTGAGGAGGATGGGCGCAGCTCCAGCATATACGCAAAACTTGATGCTACTTCTAGGCTGCTCAGGGAGATGATCTCGGAGGCCTCCTTGCAGGACACCGTGGGATCCATAGGGAAAGGGGCCGTGAACTATTCGTGGTGCCAACCCGATGGATCTGTGCGTTCCAGGATTGACTTCGTGCTCACTTCAAGAACAGTCAAGCATCGTGAGTTCTCCATGGTCCCCTGCTTCTTCTCTGACCACAGGGCTATTCACTTTCGGGGTGACCTGGGTGAGAGCTTTGCCCGCAGACCGGGTTCCTGGAAGCTGAATAGCACCCCGCTGGAAAACGAGGAATTGATGGGGGAACTCTCGGAGGCCTATGCCACCTGGATGGAGGAAAAAAGATTCCTCGGAAGGGTAAGTGACTGGTGGGAGTTTGTGAAGGTTAAGCTGCGCAGCTTCTTTCAGGCAAGGGGACGTCAGCAAGTGTGTGCCAGGAGGAGGGAACTCAGGAGACTGCAGCGTCAGTTGCAGTCCCTGCAGGACCTTCATCACTGTGGCTGGGACGTTAGGCAGGACCTGGAGGACACCAAGAAGACCCTGAAAGGACACTTCGAGGAAGAATCCAGGCACATTGTCTTCCATGCCAAGGTGGAGAATCTTGAGAAAGGTGAGAAGTGTAATTTTTTCTTTTTCAGGAAACTTCACTCAGGATACACACCCTTGTCAGAGCTGCGTGACGAGACCGGAACACTCCAGAAGGGGAAGAAGGCTGTGATGCAAGTGGTCAGCGACTACTACACCAACCTCTACTACCCGAAAGAAACGGACACACAGGCAGCCGACAGGTTCCTGTCAGGTATCTCTAACCAAATTGATCCTGCAGGTTCATCAACCAATGCCACCTTGGTGTTGGAGGAGCTGCACTCTGCCGCTAAATCCTTTAGGCGAGGCAGGACCCGGGGCTGCGATGGTCTCCCAGTGGAGCTCTATGTAGCACTGTGGGATCTCATGGGCCCGGACCTGCTCGAGCTGTACGAGGAGATGGTGGTGGAGGGCAGAATGCCTCCGTCACTGAGGGAGGGGATGATCACGATTTTGTATAAGCGGATGGGGGAGAGATCGGATCTGAAAAATTGGCGTCCGATCTCTCTTCTGAATGTAGACTACAAAATCCTCACCAAGGTCCTGCCAACAGGCTGAAGTCTGTCATCGGACAGATCATCCACCCGTATCAGACTTGTGGCATTCCTGGTCGCAGGATTGCGGACAGCCTTGCGCTTGTCCGGGACACGGTCCAGTACATTCATGGTCGCCGTGTGCACGCGGCCCTGGTCAACCTTGACCAGGAGAAGGCCTTTGACCATGTCTCCCATGAGTTTATGTGCAGAGCTCTGCGCAGGTTTGGTCTTGGGGAAATGTTTTGTTCCTATGTGAATGTAATGTACAATGACATCTCTAGTTTGGTGTTGGTAGATGGCTGGAAAACTGACCCCTTTCCAATTTTGTCTGGGGTCAGACAAGGCTGCCCTCTCTCACCTCTGCTTTTTGTTTGTTGTATAGAGCTCTTCGCCCGAAGCATCAGATGGAACCCAAAGATCAGAGGGATCACCGCACCAGGACTGGACAGACGGGAGGTCAAGTGCTCACTCTACATGGACGACGTGACGGTGTTCTGTGCTGATCGGCGCTCCATCGACACACTCGCCCAGACCTGTGAGGACTTTGACCAAGCTTCAGGGGCAAAGGTCAACTGCGGGAAGTCAGAAGTCATGCTCTTCGAAAAGTGGTCCTGCCTTCTTCTGCACCCATTCCTTTCAGCATCAAGGCGGACTTCATCAAAATTCTTGGGGTCTGGTTTGGAGCAGAGGGCGCAGCCCTGAAGTCCTGGGAGGAAAGACTGTCAAAGATGCGACAAAAGTTTGGACTTTGGAGCCTCAGAGAACTTACCAATGAAGGTAAAACACTGGTACTCCTCAGCGAGATTCTCCCTGTCTTGCAGTACCTCGCCCAGGCCTGCCCCCTCCCCCGGGTTAACACCTGCAAGGCCATCACCAGGGTGGTGTTTCACTTCATCTGGAGCTCCAAAATGGACAGAGTGAAGTGGTTATGTTCAAGGAACCCCTCAAGGGCGGTAAGGGCATGCCCGACATCGCTACTCTACTGAGGGTGTGCTTTGCCTGTAACTGCATCCGCAGGACATTGGTTGACAGAACTGTGGACTCTGGTGGTAACTCCATGTCCCTTTTTTCCTCCTGCCTCTTTGAAAGACCCTTGGATGGGACAAATGGGACAGCCCCATCCCCTACAACTGGGACATCCCTTGATACTACTTGGACACCTTCAAGTTTATTAAGGAGCTGGGGCTACATGGAGTGAAGCCCGACTTGTGGAAGCCCAAAACTATCCACAAGTTGAGTAGAGCATCGGACATTGTTGGGACTGTTCCAGGCCTCCCTTCAGCCACTTGCAAAGTGGTCTGGAGGAATGTTTCTTCAAAGAGACTCACCAACAGGCACAAAGATCTGGCATGGATGGCAATCCAAGGGGGGTTGCCACTCGGGGCATTCATGCATGCCGGAAACTTGTGCAGATACAGGCACTGCCCCTTTTGCATCATCCAGGAGGAAACTGCTTTTCATGTTTTCTGGGAGTGCCCCTTTGCACAGGACCTGTTGAGGGCCTTGGAACCTGAACTGAAAGACTTTGTACCACAGACTGCTATCACACACTTCGGTGTGTTGAACTGACTCTTCTGTGGAACTCATTCACAGGAGGACATTGACGGTGCCTGGTGGGTGCTGTGTTGCTTTAAGGATGCTTTGTGGTGTGCCAGAAAGCGCCTCATCCACCAGCAGCAGAGGATGTCCATCGAGGACTGTCGCAGACTGGTCCACAGTCTGCTCAGAGACTATCACTTGATGGACTTCAAGGAGGAAGAGGAGGTCTGAAGATTTCCCCTTTCCCCCTCCCCTTTCCCCCGTGTATCCTTTGGCAGTTTAATAAAGCTTTGGGCCTGTGAACTCTTTTTCTCACCCCCTACCCCATCTCCTCCACCCCCCCATCACACCCGTCACCCATTTGAATGCTATCTGACAGTATATGACTTTTTGTGACATGTTTTTTGAAGTAATGCTTTCAGGGTAATGCGGCGTCATGCATGATGTGATGTTTTGGGGTATTATTACTCTGCACAACACATCAGGCATCATACCTCAGGATGAATGTAATTTATTTGTATGCTTGGAAATGTATTGTTATGTAGTGTATTTATTTGCTGCGTCGCAGTACAGAGTGGAATGTACCCTGTTGAAGTATTTGTTTTTTTTGTATATTTTCTTGCAAAATAAAGTATATATTTTCAATCAAAAAATTCCGTAATCTGAACGTCCAGGCCCTCAGGGCCAAGCGTGCTGCCCGAATCTCTAGAATATCGATGGGCAAGGTCATTTCTGACTTGGGCCATTTCCCTTGGACAGTCGCCTTTTCCAGGACTGCTCCCCAACCCGAAAGGCTGGCATCTGTTGTTACCACCTTCCAGGTAACTGGTAGGATTTTCCTTTCTGCAGATTCTTGGTTATCAACCACCAACTGAGGCTCTGGCGCACCTTTGGAGACAAACACATTGAGAAATCTAGAGCTTGGACCTTCTTGTTCTAAGCTGATAGGATACTGTTCTGCAACAGTCTCGAATGAAACTGAGCACAAGGAATGGCCTCGATTGACGCCACCATCTTTCCCAACAACCTCACGTTGAATAGAAGGATTCTTCTTTGCCTTGACTACCTGAATCAGCTCCCTTATGGCACTGATCTTCGTCTGGGGTTAGAATACCCTCTTCTGGGCTGCATCTTGATCAAACCCAAGTATTCCAATCTCCTTGATGGTTTTAAGGAAGATTTCTCTAGGTTGAGAATCCAACCTAGGTATTCCAGGTAGTTGACTGTGGTGACCATACTTTGGTCCAATCGGGCTACCGACTGGTCTATCAAGAGCAGATTGTCTAGGTACACTAAAATCTTTATACCTTGAGCCCTTATTCTGGCTAGAGGAGGGGCCAGAACCTTTGTAAATACTCCAGGAACAGTAGCTAGTCCAAAAGGCAGAGCTACAAACTGAAAATGAAGATTTTCTATCTCGAAACGAAGATATTTCTGGTGAGCGGGGAAAATCGGTACATGGAGGTATGCATCCTTGATGTCGATTGACGCCAGAGGTTCTCCACCTTGTAGGATGGAGACTACTGATCGGATTGCCTCTATGCGAAAAGAGCGGATATTCAAAAAATGGTTTAGATCTTTGAGTTCTAGAATGGGTCTGACATCTCCATTTGGTTTTGGTACCGTGAAAAGGTTTGAATAAAACCCCAATCCCTGCTCTTCCATGGGGACCACGATATCACCTTTTGAGACAAAAGATGGTCCAATGCTTGAAAGAGAGACTTTTTTTTTCTCTGGATCCCTGGGAACGTTTGATCTAAGAAAATGAGGAAATGGGGACAAACTATAGTTTGTATCCTAGAGTTATTGAGGAAGCCACCCATTTGTCTTGACACTCTTCCTGCCAGATCCTTGAGAACTGCAGAAGTCTTCCCCCCACTCAAGCGAGCGGGGGCGCCCCTTCATAGGCTTTAGTATTTTGTTTTGTAGGTTTCCTTCCCCAGGACTTCTTTTGTCCCTGGGGTTGACCCTGAGGTTTGCCTCTTGAATTTGATGGTGGAGGCCATCGAGACTGCCTGGAGACTGATGCTCCTGGCACTGGAGAAGAGGCTCATTTAAATGAAATATGCTTACTCCTTTTCCTAACTGGCAAAAGGGTACTTTTCCCATTAGAAATTCTTTGGATGTACTTATCCAGATCATCCCCAAACAGCCGCTCACTGCGAAAAGGAAAACTAGCCAGGAGCCTTTTGCAGGGCACTTCGCCTCACCATTTTTTTCAACCATAGAAATCTATCCATATGCACAAGCCCAAGCCTAAGGCGTGAGGCCTGGAGAATAGAATCTCTCATAGCGTCTATTGCAAAACATAACGCCCCTGGTAGCTCGGCCAAATCTTGGGCCTGCTGATCAGGAATAATCTTGAGCACCTGTTTAAACTGGTCTCTCAAGGATTGACATACACCAATTGCTGCCAGCACAGGCTGAGTTACAGAACCTGCCAGAGAAAAAGTGTTTTTTAATCGGAATTCCAACTTTTTATCCATTGGATCCCTGAACATTTGAGCATTGTCTACCGGACAAGTCAAACTTTTATTCACAGAGGATATAGCAGCGTCAATTGCTGGTATCTCCCATTTTTTATTAAACTTTTCCTCCATAGGATAAAGTGTTGAAAACTTTTTAGGAGGAAAAAAATGCTTATCTGGGTGATCCCAATCAAACATAAGCTTTTCCAGCAATGAATGGATAGGAAAGGCATGCACAGCTTGGGGAGGCTTTAGCGAACCCAAACAAGAAGTAGGCTTGTCAAACGACTCAGTTAAGGGTAGCATAAATGTGGAGTGGACCAATTCAGTAAGAGATTGTACCATCAATCTTTCAGATTGTGAACCTGATCCTTCCGCATTTGACCCCTCAGAAGAGGAATCATCAGCCTCTTCCCGGTCCCCTGAGAAAAATTCATCATCTCCTGCCCTCGGTTCCTCAGATTGAGGGTCCTGGGTAACGGAAGGGGACCTATCACACTTAGTCCCACTCTGGGATGCAATTAAAGTCGCTAACCTCTGCTCCAATCCTAATATGGTTGAGGAAAAAACTTCTTCAGTAACGTAGACAGGGGCTGCAGTGTTGGAAACTGTTGCAACACCTGATGTCCCTGATGGCTCACTCTGGCCAGCCACTTCAGATCTCTCAGGGGCTTTTTTGAGCTTGAAGGAGTCCTTCCTGAGCCTTTTTTTTGGGGTGTTTCTACTCCCCCTTCTGACCATAGCCCGATGCACAAATGCAGATGTACTACCAGAAGAAATCGCACCCACTGCTTAAACAAGTAGTCCAGCAACTGCCGCTGCTATTTAACGCTCAGCCTGGTGCTTTTAGTAAATGTGCCAAGGGAATGCCTGTATCACCAACCTCTTACATGCCCCTTTTGCTCGTGTCCCTCCGACACTGCAGCCAGCAAAAAAATTGAGCTTTTAAACATACTCTCGCTCTGGACGTTGGCACACACCAATGCCATGCTAAGCCCCGCCCCCTCCGTCATGTCGCGCCCCCCTCTCTCTTTCAACAGAGCATCTTCCTGCACGAGCCTCCGATCCGACGGGATCGGCATGTGTGTGTGGGGGGGGAGGCGAGGAGGAGACCCAGTAATCAAACCGCGGTGCAAGGGAGGTAAAAAACAGAGCGGCATTGCCGATCGTTCTGGCCTCCCCCTATTCATGTGGGAGAGGGGGGGAGCTTTGTCCAGGTGGGAGGTGTTTTTTTTGTACGAAATCCCCCCTCAATCTTACCGGAGGCCTGGGCTGCTTGCCGGAGAGGGATCTGCAGCTTGTGCTGAGACAGCGTGATCTTTGAGGAAAGCATGACAAGGTACGTGCTCTATACAGCACCCAGTGGTGACTTTTAGGCTTGACAACATTTACTTTTTTAAAGGAGACAATTCATAAGAAACTTTAAAAATTTCATAGAAATCTCCACTTACAGTGGGGTAAAAAAGTATTTAGTCAGCCACCAATTGTGCAAGTTCTCCCACTTAAAAAGATGAGAGATTCCTGTAATTGTCATAGGTATACCTCAACTATGAGAGACAACATGTGGAAACAAATCCAGACAATCACATTGTCTGATTTGGAAAGAATTTATTTGCAAATTATGGTGGAAAATAAGTATTTTGTCAACATCAAAAGTTCATCTCTATACTTTGTTATATATCCTTTGTTGGCAATGACAGAGGTCAAACGTTTTCTGTAAGTCTTCACAAGGTTGTCACACACTGTTGCTAGTATGTTGGCCCATTCCTCCATGCAGATCTCCTCTAGAGCAGTGATGTTTTGGGGCTGTCGCTGGGCAACACGCACTTTCAACTCCCTCCAAAGTTTTTCTATGGGGTTGAGATCTGGAGATTGGCTAGGCCACTCCAGGACCTTGAAATGCTTCTTACAAAGCCACTCCTTCGTTGCCCAGGCGGTGTGTTTGGGATCATTGTCATGCTGAAAGACCCAGCCACCTTTCATCTTCAATGCCCTTGCTGATGGGAGGAGGTTTGCACTCAAAATCTCACGATACATGGCCCCATTCATTCTTTCATGTACACGAATCAGTTGTCCTGTTCCCTTTGCAGAGAAACAGTCCCAAAGCATGATGTTGCCACCCCCATGCTTCACAGTAGGTATGGTGTTCTTTGGTTGCAAATCAGCATTCTCTCTCCTCCAAACACGAGGAGTTGTGTTTCTACCAAACAGTTCTACTTTGGTTTCATCTGACCATATGACATTCTCCCAATCCTCTTCTGGATCATCCAAATGCTCTCTAGCAAACCTCAGATGGGCCCGGACATGTACTGGCTTAAGCAGGGGGACACGTCTGGCATTGCAGGATCTGAGTCCCTGGCGGCGTAGTGTGTTACTGATGGTAGCCTTTGTTACGTTGGTCCCAGCTCTCTGCAGGTCATTCACTAGGTCCCCCCGTGTGGTTCTGGGATTTTTGCTCACCTTTCTTGTGATCATTTTGACCCCACGGGGTGAGATTTTGCGTGGAGACCCAGATCGAGGGAGATTATCAGTGGTCTTGTATGTCTTCCATTTTCTAATTATTGCTCCCACAATTGATTTCTTCACACCAAGCTGCTTGCCTATTGCAGATTAAGTCTTCCCAGCCTGGTGCAGGTCTACAATTTTTGTTTCTAGTGTCCTTCGACAGCTCTTTGGTCTTCACCATAGTGGAGTTTGGCGTGTGACTGTTTGAGGTTGTGGACAGGTGTCTTTTATACTGATAACAAGTTCAAACAGGTGCCATTAATACAGGTAATGAGTGAAGGACAGAGGAGCCTCTTAAAGAAGAAGATACAGGTCTGTGAGAGCCAGAAATCTTGCTTGTTTGTAGGTGACCAAATACTTATTTTCCACCATAATTTGCAAATAAATTCTTTCAAAAATCAGACAATGTGATTGTCTGGATTTGTTTCCACATTTTGTCTCTCATAGTTGAGGTATACCTATGATGACAATTACAGGCCTCTCTCATCTTTTTAAGTGGGAGAACTTGCACAATTGGTGGTTGACTAAATACTTTTTTGCCCCACTGTACTTTTCCCGCCGCAGGGTTTTCTGTGCCAAAACCAACAGACCCAATCTTTACCTCACGGTGGGCTCCATTTAAAAACCTTCGGGAAGCGGGGTCCGTTTTTATCGGGGGATCCCGATAAAATCGTTTCTTCCATCACAAGGCCCTGGTACCATTCAATTCGGACTAAAAAGACACTTTGAATGGATCCGGCTGCATAGCTAGCCCCACATCATTACTCGTTTAACACATCTTTACTCGTGACCAACACTTAAGACACTGGCGAAAAAACTGAGGTACTCCCAGTAGTGGGAGTTGTTATATAGGGAGTGGACTTAATGTCTTAGGGTGTGCCAGTGTCCATCACCTGAAGGTGGCCTATAACCCACATAGTAATTACTATGGCTCTGTGTCCCGTGATGTACGATAAAGAAACACATTTTCTCTAACATCAAAAAGTGGAATCTGATGTCAAAAGAGAATGTGAATCCAAATTTGCAGTCATGTTCTATCAAGATGATGCAAATTTTTTGCAATCAATATGACTCTGATATTGATGACAAAGAAATACAGGGGTGGCAAGATGACCATCGGAATGTAGCTTCATTTGTGGGTTACCCTGACAGGGACAAAAAATTGAAAGAACATCTCACAAAATATGCTACCAATCTCATTAAAACCAAAGAGAATAAATTTGCCAGAGATAAAAAAGCGTATGATAGTGAGCAAGCATATAAATGGTCCCAACAAACGTCCTATCGTATGAGGGGTTATCAGAACACAGATTTCCCGATAACTAATCTTGATAGAGTTGAATCTTATACTTCTTCTCTCTCCTTAGCTTCATATGTCACCATTGGTCCATGCTTCGGTGGAACTTTGAATATATCAAAAAAAGAAAAAATGAGGGCGATAGCAGCACACATGGACAATCAAGAACAGCGCACCTTCCGAACAAGGACAAATGGTTACATTCACAACGATCACAAAATCGCACGGTACTGGTCACACTTAACGCACTGAATAACACTTCCATTACGCTTTCTTCACCCACCGTTAGTATTAATTCGCTTTCACTGCCAACGTGACCTCTATTTCAACAGTGATCATTGCACTCAAGGGCCAGGTCCCACAACTGACATTCGTACAGCACCTATATTTAATTCTAGTGCTTCTACAGACACTAAAAAGACACCTATAATTGCACCTACACCATCACGTTCGTCAGCTCAAACCCTAAAGTAGTAGGTCCTATGACATCATAAACTTATACTCATATCCATTGACTGAGGATGAGCTCACAATCTTGCAACTGGGCTTCACCTTCTGTCCGGACCCAGAGGCAGACCAATATGAACTAGTAAAGGGCCTACACCTATTTGCTAGAAGACTAATGTACCAGGTCCTATATGATAAGGATCAGAAGGACAATCAATTCCCTGCCTACGATAACTCTGTATTAGAAGATGCAACCATTGAGGATCTCAGAGCTCTTCATGATCTGATGGAGCTCTGGGACAAAAGCAACCCTGAGGAAGAGGGGTGGATTTTTAATTCATCAGGGACGCTTTCCGGTCCTTCCACGTACACCTGTCTTCTATCCACCCAAGTCATATAAATCTAAATCCTGATCTTTTCTGTCCTACAGGGGAATCCTAACATCTGGGCCTTCATCATACAAGTGGCCAAGGAAATAGGCCACAAATTGGAAGTCAGGACGCCAGCCCAATCTTCCATCTCATTTAAAACGGGCATTAAACTCTCTGAAAATCAATAGGAATATTGTTGTAAAACCTTCAGATAAAGGTGGGAACATCGTTATTATGAATGTAGAAGGTTATCAGAGAATGTGCTATGAAATTATCCATAACAACGAATGGTACAGACCAGTACCAGCATCATCTGTGGTACATGTAGGTTTGTTTATATATATATATATATATATATGAAGAGTCCATGAAGTCGTATAGCGAAACATGTAGAATAATAGCGTGGAAATTGATAACAATGTGACTTTTTATTCATGTGTTTTCTCATTTAAATAAAAATATAATTTTTACAATTATTGTTGTATATGTATTTGTAGTATTAAGCACCCATACCCACCATATATTGTTCTTTGCTTATTACAAGGGACGGTGGTGCCATCTGTTTGAATCTGTGTCTTGATCACTCAATTCTTCTATACTGAGCTGCACAAGCCCAACTCAGTCTACATTTTGGCACAGCGTCTGTGTTCCGGGATGATTGCACTCCCCAGCATGCGCAGAAGTAATGTCATCCCTCGCTGGCGTATGATAATGGCAGCAAGCTCTGCACCTGGAAGAAGCTGGGTAGAAGTTGAGGGCACCATCGAGGGACGTCAGACCATTGAAGATAGGTAAGTATCATGAAGTCTAGCTCCGCTTTAGGTCATCAACTCTTATCATTCTCCTTTCAACGCACACATATGCAGCAGTGCCTTATTTGTGCCTAAAGAGAAGTTGTATTGTATTTTAGGCAAGTTGGCTTGCCTATAGTTCATACAGGGTGCTGTAACAATTGGTGGATGGCACCACCATATAGTATAGTCATGGGAAAATGGGGATCTTCACCAGCACACCATTATATAGTGATAATCTTGTCCATTACAGTGATACTAAACTGAGAAGTGTTAATTGCCATAATGCACCAGCAAAAAAGAGGAGAAAAAAAGTAGAGGGGAAAGCTGCGCCTTAAAACAAGGGGTATAGCAGTCTATCTATCAACCAGTCCCACACCACGACCAGGTCCCAATCAAACACTATTCAAGAGAAACCTCCTTTTTATAAAGACTCATTTAAAGTCCTGCCCTGGCCCCTTTGTCCCCCACCAGATCTTTTCCACTCTGCTTCATGCATTGTTTATATTTAATGTATTATATTTGATGTTGGTGTTGAGTGTGTGTAGCAGGGCTGCTATTAAATGTAGTTGTGTTAGGTGGTAACTAGCGTGACTAATTTGTAGTCTTTGATCAAATGGGTTTCTCCTAAGCTTGGGTTTAAACTGCGATTCCTCCCTTTTGTCAATAGGTGGCATTGTTACCTTTGGCATTAGGATGATAGATTACAGTAAATTCAGGTTATGAGTGAATATGTTTTTTCAGCCAATCAACAGGGCTTTCTTTGGCCGCTGAGGCTGCTGGGATAGGCTATTTATTCGAGGAAGGTCAGATGATCAGAGTTCTTTCCACCCTGGCTGTGGCCAGGGTGGGTGTGTGTGGAGCAGCAGCCGAGGTGTAGGCCTGAGGCCTAACCACGTGTAGGTGTAGGCCTAAGGGAAGCCTGATTATTGCCAGGAGGCAAGGGAGAATACGTTGCCAGAGGCAGGTGTAAAGTGATGTAGTTTTAAAGGAGTACCAGAGGAGACTCTTAATCAGCCGGGGACTGTAAAGTAAGGAGAGAACTCATCCAAGAAGTACAGCGGGTAGCTGTAAGTAAAGCTTGAAGGAGTACAGCGGGTAGCTGTGAGATAAGCTTGAGTGATCCAGCGGGTAGCTGTGAGCACAAGGAATCCAGCAGGTAGCTGTGAGCCAAGCTTGAGAATCTACAGTGGGATAAAATCTTAGGCACAAAGAACGCGGAGGAAAGATGGGTTTGCTTTAAGAGCATATTAAATCAGGGCATTAGCCAGTGCATCCCATTGGGAAATAAATTTAAAAGAGTGAACAAAAGTCCTGGGTGGCTTAACTCCAATGTAAAAATGCATATAAAAGCAAAGGAGAAGGCATTCAAAAAATACAAGGCTGAGAGATCATCATCAGCATTCAAACTTTACAAAGAATGCAACAAGAAATGTAAGGGTGCAATTAGGGCAGCTAAGATAGAACACGAAAGACACATAGCGGAGAGCAAGAAATTCTTTAAGTATATAAACCGTAAAAAGAGGGAGGACAGACCATATTGGCCCCATAAAGAATGAAGAAGGGAATCTGGTTACAAAGGATGGGGAGATGGCGAAGGTATTGAATTTATTCTTCTCCTCAGTCTTCACGAGGGAATCAGGGGGCCCCAGTAACCAAAACTGCAGTGTTTATCCTCATGACACATCACAGGAAGCACCCTCATGGCTAACAGAGGACAGAATTAGTAATAGACTTTAAAAACGTAACATTAACCCCTTCCCAACCAGCTGCCGCAGTTGTACTGCAGCAGGTTGGCTCCCCTGGGCTAACCGACATAACTCTATGTCAGTTCGCTTTTTGACCACTAGGGGGTGCGTGACCGCTGGGCACCCGCGATCACTCCACACAGAGACAGAACAGAGATCTGTCAATGTAAACAGGCAGATCTCCGTGTTGTCAGGGGTGAGAAGAGCGATCTGTTGCTCATACTAAGTATGAACAACGATCAGTATCCTCACCCAGTCAGTCCTCTCCCCCCACAGTTAGAATCATTCCCTAGGGAACACAGTTAACCCCTTCCCTGCCAGTAACATTTACACTTACCTTTACAGTAATCAGTGCATTTATATAGCACTGATTGCTGTATAAATGCCAATAATCCCAAAAATGTGTCAAAAGTGTCCGATCTGTCCGCCATAATGTCGCAGTCCCCATAAAAATCGCAGATCACTGCCATTACTAGTAATAGTACTAGTAGTACGTCAATTTTGTTTGGGTACAAAGTCGCACGACCGCACAATTGTCAGTTAAAGCGACGCAGTGCCGTATCGCAAAAAATGGCCTGGTCATTGAGCAGCCAAATCCTCCGGGGCTGAAGTGATTAATAAGTCACCTGGGACCAGATGGTTTGCACCCGAGGGTCCTTAGGGAACTCTGTCAGTTAAAATGAGGAACAATGGTCTGGCGATTACTTGACAGTCTACTGACTGAAATGGTACCAGCTGATTGGAGAAAAGCCAATGTAGCAACACTATTTAAAAAAGGCGAAAATAAATCCCTTGGAATTATAGACCAGTTAGCCTAACATCAATGTAGTATGCAAGCTCTTGGAGGGGATGATAAGGGACTATATACAAGTAATGTAAGTAAGTAATGAAAACGGTATCATTAGCAGTAATCAGCATGGATTCATGAAGAATCGTTCTTGCCAAACCAATCTATTAACCTTCTATGAGGAGGTGAGCTGCCAGCTAGATAAAGGAAGGCCCGTAGACGTGGTGTATCTGGATTTTGCGAAAGCATTTGATACAGTTCCCCATAAACGTTTACTGTACAAAGTAAGGTATGTTGGCATGGACCGTAGGGTGAGTACATGGATTGAAAACTGGCTACAAGGGTGAGTTCAGAGGGTAGTGATAAATGGGGAGTACTCAGTATGGTTCGGGGGTGGAAAATGGGGTCCTCCAGGGTTCTGTCCTGGGACCAATCCTATTTAATTTGTTCACAGACGTCCTGGAGGATGGGGTAAACAGTTCAATCTCTGTATTTGCAGATGATACTAAGCTAAGCAGGGCAATAACTTCTCTGCAGGATGTGGAAACCTTGCAAGTAGATCTGAACAAGTTAATGGGGTGGCAACTACAGGGCAAATGAGGTTTAATGTGGAAAAATATAAAATAATGCATTTGGGTGGCAAAAATATGAATGCAATCTACTCACTGGGGGAGAACCTCTGGGGGAATCAAGGATGGAAAAGGACCTGGGGTCCTAGTAGATGATAGCAGCAGCTTGGCATTGCATGCCATTGCTGAGCCTAACAAAGCAAACAGAATATTGGCATGCATTATAAAGGGGATTAACTCAAGAGATTAAGCAATAATTCTCCCACTCTACAAGACTCTGGTCTGGCCTCACCTGGGAGTATGCTGTCCCGTTCTGGGCACCAGTCCTCAGGAAGGATGTGCTGGAAATGGAGAGCGTCCAGAGAAGGACAACAAAACTAATAAAGGGACTGGAGGACATTATGTTATGAAGAAACGTTACGAGCACTGAATTTAAGCATCTCTTCTCCAGAGAGAATGAGAGGGGATGTGATTTAAATTTACAAATACCATACTGGTGACCCCACAATAGGGGTAAAACTTTTCCATGAAAGGGCGTTTAAAAAGACACGTGGCCAGTCATTAAAATTAGAAGAAAAGAGGTTTAACCTTAAACTGTGTAGTCAAAGGGAAATCCACATTACTGTAAGAGCGGCGAGGATGTGGAATTCCCTTCCACATGCGGTGGTTTCAGCAGGGAGCATCAATAGTTTAAAAAAATTCTTAGATAAGCACCTGAACGACCTCAACATACAGGGATATACAATGTAATACTGACATATAATCACACACATAGGTTGGACTTGATGGACTTGTCTTTTTTCAACCTCACCTACTATGTAACTATACTGTGAGTAAAGTTGTTGCTATAGGACAAAGTAGTTGCTATGAGATACAGATTGCTGCATTCAGCTTAAAGGCCCTTTTTTTCTGTATTGCTGTCTGCTTAGTTCTATTTTTGTCCAAGGAGTCTGCCAAGTTGCTATTTCATTTGTCTACGGGTGTCCTGAGCCCTATCCCTCTCTCCCACATTTCCTGCTAAGAGAGATAAAACTCTCTTTATTCATTTTTAAAAGTGACTGGTGCCTTCTTTCCACCTTGCACTACACCCACCATGCCTAGTAACCTGCACCCTGAGGAGGAATGTCGGCCCTCCCTGACTCTGGAGGTCACCACCAGGCCTCTGGAGGTCGGGGAGAGCACTACATGTGTTTTATCTATTTCAAGCAAATTCATGCAAAACGCGTTGATTCCATGCGCTTGTCTGTACAGTAGTATTTCAGAATGTCTTTTGATATGTTTTTTAAAAGATGGTGCGTTTTGTTAACTCAATTAAATAAATATAGATATTTATGGAGTAAAATATTTCTATTTCTTTTCCTATTGTTTGCCAGATTTAAAGTCCCCTTTCCAGAGTGTAGAGGAGGTTTTCTGGTCCCTCTTGTTTTAAGGCACAGCTTTCCAGTCTACTTTTTTTCCCCTCTTTTTTTCAGGTACATTAGTGTTTTGGGATGGTGCCACAATGTGGATGCATTTAGTGTAATGCTCTGCTCCGCACATTCTAACTATATATTGGATTAATTGCCATAATTCATTCACCTAAATCATATATATCATGCCACTATATTTTGTTTCGTTTTTTAAATCCTCCAAGTATCTTATTCCTGCAGCGATGCTATGCCAGTCATATTACTAAAAATACGTTTTTAATACCAATATCAAATACGTGTTTTACAGCACCCAATAAATCTTTATTAGACATCAAATGTGTATTTTTGTGCATTAATATGGTGTAGGCAGAGTCAAAGATCACTGACACCAGCTTTCATTTTGTTCATCCAAGGCTCTTTTTTTTACATTATAGGTATTAGCAAATACATGGGATATATATGGGATATATTTAATATATAGATTAGATATAAATTTATTTTAAAACTAAGCATTTTGTGAGTTTCTTAGCGACTGTAATCAATCAGCATACTATATTCCGCCCCTATAGTGTTTAGCAATAGGAGGACATGGAGGAGGAGGAGAGAGGGAGGGGAACATCATTTATTACAGTGTATACACCCACATGTGTGACTCTTTCTTATCCGTGCAGCCCACGTGCCGATAAAGGAGCAAATATACACCTTAGAATGAAATTGAAACAGAGCAAGCTCCATAGAGGACACCAGCTGGTCTACAAAATCTCAACCTGCAGGAGGGACACAGAGAAGATGGGAGAGACAGTTGAAGGCAGGATCAACCAGGTAACTTTCACTCTACACAAAATGAGTGCTTTAAGCGCCGTTCACACTTGTGTGATTTGTCATTCGACTTTATGCATACCTCACAACTTTCTAAGATGGGAATGAGGGACACCTATTAGCAAAAGTATGTAGGAATAGGACACACCCCCTGCCACTCCCCCCTAAAAGGAGGATTATAAAAAAATGTATTGGTTAAACTCACAAGTGCTTTTTTTTTACCACTACTATTCCTTTATATTGCCTTTTGGAAGTTACAAATGTAGTAATTTAGAAGTTAAATGAAAGGTTTAGTACTGGGAAACACGTTTTGATAGATAAGTAGTGCATTTTATATACAATTATATAAATCTGAACCAAAATGAGGGACAAATAAGAAGAAAAGAGCGACAGTGGGACTTTGTGTGAACTGAGCCTTAGTGACTTTGTATGAACACTCGGTTATATAGCACGTAATGAGATTTTTTTTTTTATAGTCTGGGTTTAATGACACTTTAACTACAGGTACTCCCTGGAGCTTGGCAGTGGCCTCCAGTGCAGGGCTTAGTTGTGACAAATCATTTCAGGTGTTATATCCCTTCAGCAACCAGGCCATGTTTCTGTAAATCAGACTTCTGAGTTTCAGAAGTCTCAGTGCCAGAAATGTAAGATGGAGCTCTGTGGAAGGCCTTGGCAGCAGTTGGATCGCATCTACATCACTAATACGGGGTTTGGAGGATAGTCACAGTTGCTTTTTAGTTGGTCATCAAGCAAGTGTCAATAGGTAAACTCAGTGTTCAGTTTTAATCAAATGTTAACACATCAACAGCTAATTAAAGGAACCGCACTCTTATATCATAAATGACATATCATGAATCACCATAGGGAATAAACAAATAAATCTTCATTTAAGTTATAAAAATACATAAAAATTGTGAAGTCCATATATAGATCCAACATGTGAATAAACGTCCTCAGTGAGTATAGGAAAGGTTTCTCTCCAGCCGCATGCAGACACTCAATGTACTCACCAGACTTAATTGACCCCTATTACAGGGAGTCAAATTGCGCATATCGGAAAATCCAAGAAGTCATACATGAGGTCACAGGAATGAATCCAAACCTCTGCTGTCATCCATTCAGTATGTATATAGATAGCGTATTCAAAGCTCCAGTGTTGCCATATAGAGAGGGAGAGGAAAGGATACTCTCATGGTGCAGTAATTTGAATCCTTTATTTAAAAAGAAGGTTGTATTGCACCTACATCAAAGGATTCAAATTACTGCACCATGAGAGTATGCTTTCCTCTCCCTCTCTATATGGCAACACTGGAGCTTTGAATACGCTTTCTATCTATATAACTGAATGGATGACCGCAGCAGTTTGGATTCATTCCTGTGACCTCATGTATGACATCTTGGATTTTCCAATATGCGCAATTTGACTCCCTGTAATAGGGGTCAATTAAGTCTGGTGAGTGCATTGTGTGTCTGCATGCGGCTGGAGAGGAACCTTTCCTATACTCACTGAGGATGTTTATTTACATGTAGGATCTATATATGGATTTTAAATTTTTTATGTATTTTTTTAACTTAAATAAAGATTAATTTGTTTATTCGCTATGGTGGTTCGTTATATGTAATTTATGATATAAGAGCGTGGTTCCTTTCTTTCCTTTTCACGTTATAGGTGTTTTTTTTACACTTTACAACACATAGCTCGGAAACGTTTTATTTGTGAAAAAAGTTGGTAGGCAAAACCATTCATAGAACAATGAGGTATATGATACATTGAAATAACAGGTATAGATACATTCACATGTACAGTTCTGGACATAAAAAAAAGTGGGGGAGGGAATAAACCGAACATGAGAATTTAAATGTCAGCATACATTCAATCACTTCCTAGAAGTTCTTAATCAAGGAGCTGAAAAAATTTCACAAACATATCCAAAGTAATAAATGCTGGTCATAGTATTCACCAGTTCTGGGGAACAGGCATCAACTGAAAGAGACTTGCTGGATATTTTCCCAGGGCGTTATGAAAGGAGCAATGTGAGAGCACAGAATTATTCAAAGGGGTGTACTGACATCACGTGAAATGGGAAAAAATGGAAATAAGATCAGGGGGGCGGGGGAAGACAAAATCTCAGAGAAAGAATAAGACATATAGGGAGGGGTGGGGGGAAGGAAACAAAGGTCAATAAGGGGAAAAATACAAAAACCTAAATAAGTCGAGGGGGACTGACAAGGGACCACTCCTAATAATTATGACCACCTCTCTATAGCCTGGATCTCGGGGTCTGCAACTCACTCCATTTTCTGCAGGAGCTCCGCCTTCCTATACACTAAAGGGGAGGGGTCTAAAGATTAAGTGATCTAACCTTAACCCATGTGTTCCACACTTTTCCAAACTTCTGGGGGCATTTACGACCCATGTAAGTAAGTCTATATAAAAGGTAGCACAGAGTCTACTAGCATATGCCACTGGGCAACCGTACAAGGAGCAACTAACTTCCAGTTTTGTAGGAGTACCTTTCTAGCATAAAAACACAAATAGAACAATAATAGCCTTGTGTGTGTAGATTGTGCCACTGAGTCCGTAATACCAAGAAGGAGCACCTTGGGATCCCATGTCACCGAAAGATTGGTAACTGCATTTATATCCACCACTACTGCCTTCCAGAAATCTTGAATAAATGGACAATACCATATTATATGGAAATACGTCCCCACCGCCTGCTGGCATTTAGGACACGTCTCCGGGTGCATAGGATATATCTGGGCTAGACGTTGAGGGATGTAATATGCCCTATGGATGAATTTGAGTTGAATAAATCTATCCCTGGAGGAAATTACCATAGGTATATACTGCTGTATTCCCTGGTCCCAGTCCTCCTCTGAAAGGGTAGGGATATTTTCCTTCCAGGAGCAGAATAGGAGAGGGTGTCTATCTGAGTCTCCGCATGTAATGTCAAGATATATTGAGGATAAGATTTTGTCTGCATTTCAGGAGGTAAGAAACCTTTCCACTACATGAGGTGTTGTGGTAACCGGTCTGGGAAATTGCACCTGCGCTGCATGTTTCAACTGTAAGTATCGGAACAGCATTCACGAGGGGAGTTGAAATTTTGCCCGTAAAGTAGGAAAAGGGAGTAAAGTTCTGTCTGGCATAATCTGCCGTATTTTTACAATGCCATATCTAGCCCATACACTGGGATATGGGATGGATCTAAAATGTGGAATTTAGGATTACCCTATAGCGGGGTGTGGGGTGAAACTGTATCGTCTGTCTCAAGGGCGGTTGCAACTTGTTCCCATACCGTAGTCCGCATAGGGGTCTTCGCCTGCGGGGTAGCCCTTGTCCCTCTATAGACCATGTTTGTTAGGGCAGAGTAGGATCCCAGGATAGACGCATCCAAGTTGACTCCTGGTTTAGATCTAGTTTGGGCAAACCACCAACAAACTGTAACCAGCACTGCCGCCCGATAGTATTTTCTGAAGCAAGGCATTGCCAGTCCACCAGAGGACAGAGGAAGTTGTAATTTGTGTTTAGCTATCCTAGGGACTGCCCCAGTCCAGATGAAGGATGTAATAATCCCATCCAGCTTGCAGAAAAATGCAATTAGAATAGGGATTTGAATATTTTTAAAAATATAAAGAAATGTCATCTTAAGTAGATTTACTCATCCAACTGGGGTCAAAGAGAGTGTTTTTCATATCTGGCATTTTAGTATTAACATCTGTAGCACAGGGTATAAGTTATCTGTCAGATAGTGAGATAAGTCATTGCGTATTAAAATGCCGAGATACTTAAACTGGGAAACCCATTGCAGGGGGGTTGGATGCGAAGGGGGGAAGCCGAGTCAGTTAAAGAAAATATATTAGACTTACTCCAGTTAATTTTTACCCTGGGAAAAGTCACCATATTTGCTAGAGCTGCTACAAGAGAGTCTGAGGCATCGTTTAGTTACAGAAGAGTGTCATCTGCGTATAATGATACCCGCTCCACCAAAGGACACACCATCAGCCCTCACACTGCATCTGTAGAATGGAGCAGGACAGCCATGGGCTCAATGGTCAAGGCAAATAGCCACAGGGACAAGGGGCACCCCTGTCCCATTTCCAGGCAAAGGTGAAAGTGAGGGGAGAGGATACCATTAGTTTGCACATGGGCCACAGGGGTCTTATATAGCAACCGAATCCTGGTGATAAACTTTGCACCAAAACCAAATCTACTGAGTACCTGCTATAGATAGCCCCATTCCACTGAGTCAAAGGCTTTTTCTGCGTCTAATGAGGCCACCACCCCGTGTGTTTTTATCTCTAAAAATGGATATATTAATGTGAAGTCGACGAATGTTTATGTCTGTACCCTTTCCCGGCATAAAACCTGTCTGAACTCCGTTATACTATCCCTAATACACGTAGACCAGTCGATTGGTCAATATTTTAGTCACCATTTTGGCATCTACGTTAAGTAGTTATATTGGCCTATAGAATGAACATAACTCAGGGTCTTAGTTATGACAACTACAGCCTCTGACATGGAGGGCGGGAGGCAGTGCATCTCTAATGCTTTATGGAGTATTTCAAAATAGTAGGGGCCTATAACCTCTAGGTTAGTTTTACGAAACTCTGTGGGGAGTCCATCAGGACTGGGAGTTTTGCCCAACACGCAGCTCTTTATTGTGGTTTGTTTATTTTTTGGTTACTGGTTTGCACAGGTTTGCAACCTATTCGTTCCTATATTTTGTTTCACTAACGGCTAATTACAAGGAAGAAATATAAATATATACAGGAGCTATTTTACCTGCTAAGGGCGTTATAATTGTCTATCTGCTGCTGAGATTTACACATCCCAGCCACACAGCATAGCACAGCCCATCAGGAGATCTGATGTTACTCTGCTGTTTTATCTTCACCTACAGGTCTCCTTCCTACCATCATTCTGTGACTGGGAAGTGACAGGAGAAGTAGCAGACTGTTCAGCTCATATCTCTGTCACTCTGCTATCTCATTAACTTCCTTCACTTCCTTACGCTACACCACATTAGATTGTCTCCTTGTGCTTCTTCTTACTCCCCCACCTGTGGGTTCTGCTGTATAGTAGACAACATGAGGTTGATACCAAGTAAAATTCAGCTACTTACACTAAAAAATTAATTTAATGATGTATTAATGAAAATAGATCTGCATTAATTTGGTTTATATTTTGTATCAGCCTGGAGTTCGGCTTTAAGGGAAACCTGTACTGAGATACAGAGGCTGAGTTTTTTCTGACTTCCTTTTGAAAATGTTAGTTGCCTGGATATCTCTATGCCCTCTCTACTTTTTATACACACATATGAAGCAAGAAATGTCATAGGAATCTCAGAATTCCTGATCTGCACACTTGACAGGCAGGGAGCAAGCATTTTCAGGGGGTGATGAGTAATGCGTAGCCTCTGTATTTGCTCAGGGCAGGTTTCATTTAATCTGCTGATTGTGTTCAGGAATGAGTTGAATAGGCATATTTAATGCAGCATATTTCAAATCTTCCCAACATGAGTGCTTTAGCATTTCACTACATGCAAACCCTGGGCACATTTGTGGTGTGCAAAGTGATCATAAGATATGTGTGCATAGCATGCAATTAAGCCATAACAGTAGGCGCGTGTTGTGGAGGGCCACAAAAAAAAAAAAGGCCATGCAACGAGGACATGAAGTATTACCGTTCTAAAAGCTCTATGGAACTCATCAATACCCAAGTGGAGAATGGCTAGTGCAGTGTTCGGTTTGGTCAGGACCCCAGTGATCTCTGATACGGAAAAAAATGTCCTCCAAAAGCTGGTGAGGCTCTTGCATGCCCAGAAGATGTGGACAAAATTTCCAATCTGTCCATATCCCCTCCAGCAAACGGGGGAGTGGGCTGCAGAAAACTTTGAGAGCTGAATGAGTGCTTGTTTCCAGTGGGAGATGCAATGAGACATAGCACTAAGATGTACTTACTCTAAGGACCATTGTTCTGTGGCCGGAAAACATTTTTGAGCAACTGACAGGAAAATATATGCAGCAAGTGGTCAGAGTGATGTCAAAGCTCGTGATCTGCAGCATTATTTCAGGACAATGATTTTGGAAGTACTGAATCCAATGAACTAGTGTGACAGCCAGGCAACTGGCATTTTCAAAAGAAAGTATACACCTTTTTTTCTTCATACATGTACATGTTAAAAGACTATAGACAGAAAACTAGCTATCAAATACTATTGATAAGCTATATTACTTTAGAATTCCATAATGGGGTTGACTTACGCAAGCCATAGATTATCCAATTTTCTTTCCTTCTGCTACAGGTGGAAGGAAAGAAAATGACCTGGTTCCCTCATCAACACAGTCAGTGTTGATGAGGGAATCCCTCCCGCAGGGGCTATTGTGTTCTGCCTGTGGGGAAGGAAGGGGCAGAGGGAGCCATCCCTGCCAGCACAATGGTCACTGCTGCTATAGCCGCCGTCGGTAATCACATGCAAAAAATCCAACAGGATGGATGTACTGAAGTTGATCGATGGATTAACTTCAGTATAACCAACCTGCCCATAGATGGATCGAATCTTGGCCAGTCCTTGGCTGCTGAAGCAGCCAAGATTTGATCCATCTATGGCCAGCTTTACTAAGGAAGTGAAGGGTGTTCACCTTGCAGAGTGATAGAGTAAATAAAATAAACCTATGTTCATTTTAAATACTCATGTGTGCAGGAAATTTAAAATTAAAAAAAAATCTGTATTTACCATAAAATCTTTTTCTGGAAGTCCATTGTGGGACACAGGAATATTCTTGGACATATGGTTTATACTGATGCCTTCAGGAATGGACATACAAAAGAAAACCTGTTCCACCTTTGTTGTCTTTTCTTCTGAGGGAGAGCACCAGTGTTGGGAAAGGTTTCCGTGACCCAAGCTGCAGAGTATCTGTGGATGATCTCACACACAGTCCAAACTTGAGATGAAACAAATCCTCTTACATACATTATACCTGTTTTCAGCTCACAAGATTGCAGATGGTTATACTCAGTAAGGAGAGCGAAGAGCACACAGGAGCAGAGCTAAGGCTGTCAATCACAGGCTGTGTGCTGGAACTCCCCCCTTTGTCAAAGTTTTTCTCTTGGAGTGAGGAAAAATTGTCAGAAGTGACTTATACAGATAACAAAGGAATGAGGCAGCAGACAGCAATGACACTTATGCAGTGTACACACGGGCGGACTTTCCGACCGGACTGGTCCGACAGACCGAGTCCGGTGGACAATTTGACCATGTGTGGGCTTCATCGGACCTGCAGCGGACTTTTTCGGTCGAAAATCTGATGGACTTTAGATTTGGAACATGTTTCAAATCTATACGTTGGAACTCCGCCGGACCCAGTTTCTATCGAAAAGTCAGCTCGTCTGTATGCTAGTCCGACGGACCAAAACCGACGCTAGGGCAGCTATTGGCTACTGGCTATCAACTTCCTTATTTTAGTCCAGTCGTACGTCATCACGTATGAATCCGTTGGACTTTGGTGCGATCGTGTGTAGGCAAGTCCGTTTGTTCAGAAAGTCCGTTGGAAGCCCGCCGACAGTCCGTCGGATAAACTGTCAGACCAGTCCAGTCGAAAAGTCCGCTCTGCTCCTTGCTCAGTCTTGACATCCACGGCACACCATTAAAGGAATCCTGGTGGGTCAATTTCTAAGAGTCAGGTGAATATGCAGCAGTGATATAACCTTTGAACAGGAGGCATTGTCCCTATATAGATGTTTTTTTGGATAGAGACTACCCTGGATGGATGATCGAGTGGGCTTGGAATATTGGAACAAAAAGAGAAATGATCTGCTTGACCAGGCACCAGAAGTCCCTATTCTTCTCTAAAGAAAGCCACATGGGACAATAAACTAACTATCACTACCCCGTACAGTGCAGAATTCGATTCCATTAAAAAAAATCATTAATAAGTATTTAACGATTCTGTATGTGGACGATGTCTGTGCGGACATCCTACAAACAGGAGTCAATATGGTCTCTCGTCAAGCACAGTCAGGGTAGATATCTGTCCACAAGTTTTTTCAATAATAAACCCATGAGATCCCTCACTTGGTTGCACTTTAAAGGCATAAGTGCGGTGCTACTGAATGCCCTTGCTGTCCACATGTTCTTGGAGGTAAAACATTCTGCTCTGAGGTCACTGGAAAGGAGTGTATTATGGACTTCTTTTACAATTGCAATACCAGCTATGTGGTGTACCTCATCACATGCAGTTCTTGCCACGTACAATGGGGAGAACTACAAGACGTCTACGAATCTATGAGCATGTGTACAGCATTGATAAGAATAAACCACAAATGTTGGGAAGTACTTCAACCTTTTCCATGGAGGTAACAAGTCAAATTTAAAAGTTCAAATTAAAGACAAGATCAGGGCACCCAGTAGAGGGGGCGATGTCTATCGGTCATTGTGTCGTAGAGAGGTATATTGGATCTTCCATCTGCAGACTCGCATCCCTAAAAGTATGAACTTTGAGTGGGATGTAAGCCACTTCTATGAGTAATTGATTGTCCGCTATGCCTCTCTCCCACTTGACAGGGATACACATGGCCCACCTGATCAATGTAGTGGACATATCTTGACTTATTTAACATATTCTCTGTGGACATTTGTGTGGACATATTTCTCCTTTTTTTCGTTCTTTTCGTTTTCTCATTTTTATGCCTTTTCTATGCATTTTTTGTTTAATGCATTTCCTATACAGTTTCATGCACTGTTTATGCATCTTTACTAGGGATGGGCGAAGGGTTCGGCACGAGCATAAGTTCGGGCCGAACTTTCGTTGTTCGGACGTTTGGCAAACATTCGACCATTTGTTTGGCCCCCAAACCGACCACAATGCATTGCGGCGCTGAACAGTGCTTTGCAAGCCATGATTGGCTGAAGCAGTGAAAGCTTCAGCCAATCAGGACACAGAGCACTGTCAGAGTCATGACTGGACACTGTCATCATGACTTTATCCAATCCTGGCTCATTCCCACCCCACAGTATAAAAGCATTCTTTCAATGGCAGCCATTTTCAGTGTGATTTCGGCATGGAGAGAGATAGAACAGGGCTCTGTTCAGTGCTATTAGTTATTTAGTGTGCTATACTGTGCTATTTTGCTTCAATTGTCAGTGCAGAATATTAGTTTAGTGTCAGACTAGGGATAGTGTGAGTGTAGTGAGGAGGACCATCATTCAGCTTTGCATAGTGTGCAGTTAGAGTAGGGACAGCTCAGATAGATAGTAGTGTAGTGAGACCGTGTCATTCACACATACATAGTGTAGAGTAGGGACAGCTCAAATAGTTTCAGTGTAGTGTAGTGAGATCATGTCAGTAATCTTGACATTAGTGTATAGCTAAAGTAGGGACAGTTCAGATAGCGTCAGTGTAGTAATGGTTGAACACCATCTATTTGATTGCATTACTGCCAGTTTAACACCATTTACTTCTGTGTGCATTGCTGCCAGTTTAACGCCATATAGTTTTGTGTGTTACTGCAAGTTTAACGCCATTTACCTCTGTGTGCGTTACTGCCAGTTTAATGCCATATAGTTTTGTACATTACTGCAAGTTTAATGCCATATAGTTCTGTATGTTTGCATTATATTGCAGTATATTATAGTGTATCCATGGAGTGTGTCTGTGTAGTGTGAGTACTCAAATTAGAGTGCACCAAACACCACTTTACAGTGATTAAAGTGCATCTACGTACAGATTTTACATTTGCTTATCTCCCTCTCCCTCCCAATAATGTTTTGAAGGACAACAAGGAGAGGCAGACGTTCCCTTGGCACTGTAAGGGGGCCAGCAACAAATGTATCCACAGGCAAAGGTGGACGTGGTGGTCAGTCCTCAGGCAGGGCATTATTTCCTCTGTTTAGTGAGTTTGCCCATGCTATCCAGCCACAGAATGCAGAAGAGGTGGTGAACTGGCTTACTAAACCTTCCGCGTCCTCCTCATCCTCTGTCACGCAAGCAGAGACAAGTGTGCAGTCCTCTGCAGTTGCGAGAGTGGATAAACCTGCCTCCTTGTCCACATCTATTCCTGCCATAGCCCCAACATCAGCCATGGAGGAGTCAGCTGAATTATTTGACCACAGCTTCAGCCACGTGATTCTTGATGATGCCCAGCCATTACTGGATTCAGATGTTGGTTCTGAGGTTGAGGATGACAGGAAAATGAGCCTAGAGAGAGGGGAGAACACTGGTAGACAAATTGGCATTCATGTTCCCCCAGCTGCAGCGGTCACTGATGTGACTTGCATGCCAGAAGGTGAGGCGGCACAACCCCAAGAAGGAAAGAGTAGAGAGCAGTCAGCCTATTCCATAAAATTCTGCAGCTATTTTCTCCCGGCCCACTCCCCAAAGCTCAGCTGTCTGGGCCTTTTTCAGCACACTGCAGCAGATCATACTGTTGCTATCTGCAAACTGTGTCTCAGGCACATAAAACGTGGCAAAAACACCAGCCATTTGGGTACCACATGCTTAACAAGGCATTTAACGTCCAACCACTCAGCCCGTTGGCAAGAGCACTTAAACGCCACATAAAAGGGTCACAAATCTGTCCTTCTTCCTCCTCCTTACCCACTTCAGTCTGCCTCTACTATACCAGGTCATTACCTCTCAGCAGCCTCCACTGACAGGGATGATGGTATAGCACAGGGTGTTCCAGGTCCTAGTAGCACACCACCAGCTGTAGACTGTAGCCAGCAAATTTCTCTGCCCCATCTGCTGCAGCGGAAAAAAAATACAGTCCCTGCCACCCACATGCTCAGCATCTAAATACTAGCTTGTCAAAGTTGTTGGCTCTCCAACTTCTGCCTTTCAGCCTGGTGGATTCTGCCCCCTTCTGTGAATTCGCACAATGTGATGTACCACAATTGCAGGTTCCCAGTCGCTACTACTTTTCACGTAAGGCCGTTCCATCCCTCTACCATCACGTGGAAGGGAATGTTCTAGCATTATTGGGCAAGGCACGTGTCAGCCGTAAAATCCACCTTACTGCTGACACGTGGTCTAGCAGGCATTGGCAGGGACGATATATTTCTTTCACAGCACACTGGGCAATGTTGCTTGCAACTCGAAAGGACGCAGGACAGGGCTCGGTGTTGCGGCTTGTTGTGCTCCCATGCCTCCATACAGCTGGTGGTGATGATGCCAGACCTGTGAGCTCTAGACCTCCTCCGCCACCTCCATGCCCTCCTCTGCAGAATTGTCCTATGAACACCAGGTACCCCCTAAACTTTCAAAGGGCTATTCCATGAATCAGGCTAAAAGGCCCCATGCAGTGCTTCAGCTGGTGTGTTTAGGGGACAGGAACCACACCGGAGCAGAGATTCTTGCAGCTCTGCAGGGACAGGCCCAGAGGTGGTTCACACCATGCCAGCTGGAGCCAGGAATGGTCATGTGTGATAATGGCTCAAACCTCCTGTCCGCCCATAGACAGGGAAAATTGACACATGTGCTATGCCTGGCCCATGTCCTCACTTTGGTGATGCAGCATTCCCTAAATACGTACCCAGGATTGCAAGACGTGCTAAAGCTGGCCAGAAGAGTCTAGCCATTTCAGGCGGTCATATACAGCCAGTGCTCGGTTGGCTGAAATTCAGTGGGAATTCCACCTGCCCATAAAACACCTGATTTGTGACATGCCCATCAGGTGGAACTCGAATTTAGCAATGCTGCAGCGGCTATACATGCAGCAGAGGGCCATCAACGAGTACTTGTGCGAATACGGCATGACGACATGCTCAGGCCACCTCTGCTTTTTTTCCCCCATGCCAATTGCTGATCATTAGGGATGCATGCACTGTATCGTCAGCATTTGAGGAGGTCGCAAGGATGGCGAGCCATGACAGTGCATGCATCAGTGACACAATCCCTGTTGTGTTCCTGCTGGAGCAGACTCTGCATGACATTATGGACAGGGCACTGGAGTTAGAGCAGCAGGAGGAATAGGAGGACTTCCTTTCCTCTCAAGGCCCACTTTATCCAGACACCATCATTCCTATGTCACAGAACACACAGGAGGAGAGAGGGGAGGAAGATGAGGAGGATTCTGGCACTTTCATAGGCTTAGAAGAGGAAGACATGCGTCAATCTGTAAGCGATGCCTTTCCAACCCCAGGACCCTTAGGAGTAGTACATGGCTGCGAGGAGGAAGTTCCAGATGCTGTCATCTTGAGTGACCCCCAGGAGTCTGCTTCTCAAGCCTCGGCAAATTTGAGGCACATGGGCAACCTCATGCTTCAAAGTCTGCGAAGGGACCCAAGAATACATGGCATTAAGTAGAAGGATGATTACTGGTTGGCAACCCTCCTTGACCACCGTTATAAGGGGAAGATCTCAGAACTAATCCCATCCCCACAGAGAGTGCAGAAGATAAAATCTCTTGAGGACACGTTAAAGAGGATTTTATTGAACATTTTTCCTGACTTCAGTAGGTTACAGTGTCGTGGAAAACATATTTGAGTCTTCTGTTGTTCAAGAGGAGCATTGGAAAAGGTGTCCGCCTAAGTGAGGCATTTCGGAATTTTTTTAGTCCTCGCTGCCCAGGGCTGTCAGCTTCCACATCCCATCGGCAGCATCTGCATCACATGGTGGATGATTACCTCGGGGCCAAAACAGAGATGGAGTTTTCCAGCTGACGATCCAATAACTTACTGGGTCATGAGAATAGACCACTGGCCAGAACTTGCCCAGTATGCTATTGAGTTGTTGGGCTGCCCTGCATCCAGCGTTCTTTCAGAACGGGCATTCAGTGCTGCAGGAGGTTTTCTTATTGATCATAGAACGCGTCTGTCCATAGACTCCTAGGACCGCTTGACTTTTTACAAAAATGAATCAGTCCTGGATTACCAGCTATGAAGCCCCTGATGCCGATGTCACTGATTAAGTCTTTTTGGGATGTGGAATCTCTGCAGGACTTTGTGGCTGCCTAGCTTTGAGGGTGTTCAATCATTTCATCTGGAAGAATGTTTTTGGTATAGGTTTCATGGGCACAATTAACACTGAAAGACCAATTTTTCAGCACCTATTTGACAAGTGCATATCATTAAATTTTTTTTGCCTTCAACAAGAGCACCTCTATAGGGTTACGGTAGAAAGGCGCCACCGACACCCAAAGACCAATTTTTCTGCACCTGTTTGACAGATGCATATTATTGCAATATTTTACAACAAGGCCAATTCTTGCTTTCATCAAGAAGACCTCTATAGCAGGGGTGTCCAAACTTTTTCAAATTGGGCCAGATTTAATCAAGTGAACATGCGTGAGGGCTGACCATTTTGCCTGAAATTCTTTGTACCATTAAAATTCAGTCTAAGTTTGTTCGTTCGAGCACTAATACACTGCCCAACAATAATTCTGTGTGTGAGTAAAGAGAGAGTGAGTGAGTAAAGAGAAAGTGTGAACTCGGGCGTGTTTTCTGTATATACCGTATGTATTGTCGTATAACACGCACCTTCACTTTAAGAGGGAAGTTTCAGGAAAAAAACTTAAATTTTAATTAAAGAACTGTGAAGCAAAATATTTAATGAAATAATCAGTGCCCATATGCAGCCCCACCATTGCCATCAGTGCAGCACCCCCATTGCCAGGAATGCAGCACCCACCATTGCCAGGAATGCAGCACCCACTATTGCCAGGAATGCAGCCTCACCACTGCCATGAATGCAGCACCCACCATTGCCAGGAATGCAGACTCACCATTGACATCAGTGCAGCCTGATTGATGCTCATCAATCTGCAGCCTCAGAGGGGACAGGGAGGGGGTCGGGACGAGCGCCAAAAGATTACATACAGGAAAAACTCCTGTTTTCTCGAAGGTCTCTTTAATACAAAGTCCCGCCTCCTATGATGGACAGAACAGTCATACAATGGCAGCGCAGGAGACGGGACTTCCTATTACAGAGGCTGCCGTGTAAACAGGAAATTCAAACATCACTGCTCATTTAAAAATGACGTTTTTTTATTGATACATGTCCCCCAGGGCAGGTACCGGACCCCTATAACCATTGTATGCCCAATTACTTGCATATAAGCCTTCAAAATGGGCACTTTTGATTTTCGACGTTCGGGTCCCATTGACTTTAATGGGTTTCGTTATTCGGGTCTGAACTTTCACGGTGTACGAAAGTTCTGGTGCGAACCGAACAGGTGTCCATTCGGCCCATCCCTAATCTTCACACATTCTGTGTGTATATCGGTTTGTATTCCTACCCCTATGCATGCTTCTATGCAGACATTAGGTCTCATGATAGCTCCGTTTCCATCCAGTGTTTAAATTATATTAATATATATATTTTTACATCTTGATATGTATACTATGTCGACACATTTTGTTTGTGGTTTTCAACAACATAATTTAATTCTATGTATTTAGTATTTTTTAATTGTTTTCCTTTTTCATATGTGTCTTTTTAAACTCTGTAATTCATATAGAGTGCTTATATGGCCAGTAAGGGACATTGTATGGGATAATTCATTTAGATTGTTTTCTTTTCTTTTTTGGTCCCTTCCACGTTTTTTCTTTTTGACTGGTTATGACATCCGTGTTTGTGTTGCTCTCAGCATGTAGCAGCCAAAGTTCTGATTGACTTTCATTGTTCTAACAAGGTATATAGCTGTGAGTGATTTTAGATGTTTCGCTGACGTCATCCTCACCTGTGTTCTACATGAGAGGGAGCCCTATTTAAGGGATGCCAGTGGAACATGTCAGGGTAATGAAAAAGCGCAGCGCCGCTGTGTGAAACGCATCTACCTGTACCTGCTTTCCTGTCCTGTGGTGTTTTTTCATGTCACAGATTATATAATAAAGAGTCTTATCATTACCTCGGTGTGCAGCCATCCATTCCTTCTGATCTAATTGCACGGGCGGCAAGCTGAGGCTAGCACCCCTGGGAGGAGTCTATTCCCCAGCTCACCTGGTTCCATCACTCACCTGGAGCGGCACTTTCTTTTCTCATCGTCTTAATGACCAGGCCATTTTTTGCGATAAGGCACTGCGTCGCTTTAATTGACAATTGCGCTGGCGCGCGACGTTGTACCCAAAATGTATATCCTTTTTTCCCCACAAATACAGCTTTCTTTTGGTGGTATTGATCACCTCTGTGGTTTTTATTTTTTGCACTGTAAACAAAAAAAGACCAACAATTTTGAAAAAAGAACAATATTTTTTACTTTTTGATATAATACATATGCAAAAGAATATATAAAAAACGAATTTATTCATCAGTTTAGGCCAATATGGATTCTGCTACAAATCGCAATAAACGTATATTGATTGGTTTGCGCAAAAGTTATACTGTCTACAAAATAGGGGATAGATTTCTGAACTTTTATTTTTTGTTATGTTTTTACTGGTAATGGCAGTGATCTGTGACTTTTAGTGGGACTGCTACATTGCGGCGGACAAATCCGACCCCAAGTGACACTTTTTGGGGACCAGTGACATTATTACAATGATCAGTGCTAAAAAAAATGCACTGATCAATGTATACGTGACACTGGCAGAGAAGGGGTTAACTGTGTTCTCTGGGTGTGTTCTAACTGTGTGGGTGCTGGGCTCACTGGGACAACACAGAGATCGCTGTTCCTGATCACTAGGAACAGCAGATCTCCATGTTGTCCCCTGTCAGAACAGGGTTTCGCCTTGTTTACATAGGCTGATCTCCGTTCTGCCTCTCTGTGCAGCGATCGCAGGTGACCGGCAGACTTTGAGTCCGCTGGACCCGCGTGCGCTCCCACGGTATCTATTGCATGAAATGGCATACAGGTATGTCGTTTCGCGCAATAGAGCCGCTCTATATGTGCGGACTTAAAGCGATTAATGTAACACAGGAGATTGTAGGAATAACACAGTTATTATTGCTGCTGGAGGGGAGGAGAGCAAATTGGCACTATCACTAGCTGACAGGCAGAGAGCAGGAGAGAGGGAGCAAGAAGAGACAGTGGATGACGGAAGCATGTAGACTGACCATGGTATCATGGCTCAGCAGAGGGGAGGGCAGCACCAGGCAGGATTAACCAGATATTTTAGATGACACAGGGGGCCAAATGACACAGCACAAGCACTGTACTGTTGATACTGTTTTATTAAAGCATGAATATTTTTTTTTATTTTTTTAGGGTTACAACCACTTTAAGTCAAAATTGAGACCTAAATCAAGACACCAACTGTCTATTAGTAACATTCCTAAAAGGTAGAGACTCCATTAGCCTGTTTGTTGGTATGTTGGTTAAAGTGGAGAACTGGAAGGTCCACAGAAGGGACCAATACATTCCCTAGCAAAGGGAAAGAACTTAATTACATTAGCAGGGGGAAGCCATGATTGCATGGGATGTTCCTAGTCCCCAAAGAGAAAATGTTTCATGTACCAAGTGCATATGGAAGGCCTTTGCAACAACACAAGCTCTGAAAGACACTATACTTAGTATAGCAGTTTGATCCCCCCTAAATTAGTGGTTCTCAACTCCTTTCCTCAGGACCCTCAGGTCAGGTTTGTAAGATAACTGAAATACATCACAGGTGATATCATTTTAATCAATAGAAAATCTTGCGAGCTACCAGTCCAATAAACTAAGAATCCAAACAAACATTTCCTCATATGTGAGGAAGTGTCTTAATTTCTTTCAGCGGCTAGCACCAGACACACTCCCATAAACTGTGTGTAAAATAAACTTGTGCCGCGCTGCGTGTACCTCTGTATAAGTACTATTACAAATGTGCAAATATTTCAAATATTAATACACTTCAAACGATCTGATACATTGTTCTGTGCTCAAAGACACAATCTGCAGTGTAAGTGCTAATTGAAAATACCTATATAGTAATACATAACTATAAACCATAAATGAATGAGTGAATATAACCAGTGCAGAGATCATAAATGTTAATACAATCAAAATAAATATGATATAATATCCAGTGCTCTAAAACAAAATCCACAGTGACTTGTGACTGTACTTCACAGATGGACATTTTCAGTGACTTTCAGCGATTCCACACATGTGCCCTCCCAGCCCACGTGCAGAGCCTGCCAGGAAGTCGGCACTGTGCTGCGCTAATCACAGGCAGTGAGACATTTCTCGATACGCGGCTGCAGAGATCAGGAAATGTCTCACTGCCTTTGATTAGCGCAGTGCTGACCTCCTGGCGGGCTCTGCACATGGGCTGTGCGAACACGCCGGAGCTCATCGTTAGTCTGCCCTCGCCTCAAAGATTTTGACTGCACACCTAAGATTGGCCAAAATATGCAGTAGGACCAACACTGGGTTCAGGGTTAGTCTACTCTGTGGAATGCCAATCCCTTCACAATGGATGTCCTCAATGTGTATAAGCAAAGAAAGGCTCAATAGTGTGATAATGTTTAAACTCCGGTTTATTAAAACAATTTATAAACCGTACTCACATTTTAGAGGCGCTACCAGCGCACCATTCTATACATAGCATTGATAAACAAACCACCCCAATCTGACAGGTGTATTGTTATGCCTTTAATCGCCTTGCCAAGAGAGCAACGTCTCAGCTGGCTTCTCCTCCGTCTTGGCCCCTCCCCAGCTGATATCATTTGCTGCAGTATTCTAGTCTGCATCTCCCCAAGGTAATACTTAAATTTTGGCCTGTTAGTGGGTCCCGAGGACAGGAGTTGAGAACCACTGCCCTAAATGAATAGCAAAGCATACTGCATCAATCAGATTGCAAACTAGTTTGCATATGTGAGTTGCTGTATATGGAATCTGCTTAAAAACATTATTAGAGGCAGGTTGTAAAAGCTCTGAATCAGAGCTGATGATGATAGAGGCTTGGGCACTCTGTGTTAAAGGCCCAGTAAGGTCAGAGACAGATTCTGCTGTGACAGGTGCTTCTGAGAGCAGATTGCCTAATTAATTGTGCACAGACTGACATCAAATCAGAAGTGGATCTAAAAGGCCTTGTAGACACAAAACAGGTCAAACTCAGTCAGCAGAGTTAGAGAAGCAGCTAATGAGGATGATCATATAGCAGTGGTTCTCAACTCCTGCCCTCAGGACCTACTAACAGGCCAGATTTTAACTATTACTTTGGGGATATGCAGACTAGAATACTGCAATTACTGAGCAGCAAATAATATCACCTGTGATGTATTTCAGTTATCTTGCAAACCTGGCCTGTTCGTGGATCCTGAGGACAGGAGTTGAGAACCACTGCCATATAGAAACAGAGGTCCCCAAATTGAGGTTACAGGCATCGTTTTTTTTCCGGGAATACCAGTGAATCATCTCTTGAAGCAGTGGGAGAATAAGTAGCAAGGTCTCCCACTGCAGTTCTCTGTGCACTTCTTGAAAGTTACGTTACTGGTATAAAATGTAATCTTTATTAAGCCCTGGTTTGCATTGCAGCAATTTGACATGTCAAATCGCATGCCAAATCGGCTGCTATTGTCGGCAATGACACCGTCCGAGTCGGTGCGATGCCACATTTGCGGTGCTGCACCAAATTCCCAAAAGTAATTTCTGTACTACTTTTGGCGACGTCGGGGTGCGATTTCCATAGATATCCATGCAGCACCTCACACAGGTGTCTCTGAAATCGCCCCTGAAGTCAGGATTGACATGCGGAAATCAAATCATGCAAGTTCAGCTGAACTCGCACGATGTCATTCCCGCTGTCAGTGTGAACCTGGGCTCAGGGTGTTTTAATAAATTGTATATATACACAACTGTGTGTAATTTTTTACCTCAAGGGAGCGTTAGATTGAACAAGTGTTGATGGCCAGTAATTATCACAGGTGAAGAGAGCTTTGCTCTGCAAACTCACACCTGTCCCTCCTAATCAGAGAGACAAGGACAAAAAACCTATACAGGGGCCCCACTCTGCAACCAAAGAAAAGGGGAGATTTTTCCTTGTCAAAAGATTTTATTGAATATACAACAATCAGCAAAACGTATATGTTGAATAATCACATATGAACAGAGTCTAATTTTGCTATTACATAGGAAAATTAAAAATGAGTAGAAAAAAAAAATAAACAAGAGAAAACAAATCATATGTAAAGATTACATTGTACATATAAAGGAATTAATGTGGGGAGTCTAAAGACTGTATGTTATTGCTGAATTAATAAGCCAATCTAAAGCTAAAGATTTAAGATATACAATGAGAGCAATTCATTACATTATAAAAAGAACATTTAACTTAAATAGTACTATGTTCACAGGCAATAGAAAAAAAAAAGGTAGGGGACAGAAAAGAAGAGAGTAGGAATAAACAGGAATATAGAGGAAGAGTGAGGAGAGGGGGAGAAGGAGTTCACCAGATTGGTCCGAGAGCCATATGGAAATGAGTAAAGACTAAGATCAGTCAATTTTAACCACTACCATGGCAATAGGACTTTTTCATCCATAGATGATGCAGTGAAAAATTGAATCCATGGGCTCCATATTTTCTCAAATTTTGGTATAAGATTATTTTCTATAGCAGCCATTTTAGAGTGAATCATGAAATTATTCATTCTATTTTTAGTCTCAGCGACTCCTAGTGAAGGGGATTTCCAGGCTTTCGAAATTGTTTGTCTAGCGGCTGTCAGTAGCTGGATCAACAGCTTGAATTGTATATGTGTTAGGTATACCGGTTTCAAGTTGAGCAAAGCCATGGTGGTATCAGGGTGAATTTTAAATTTGAACATTTCAGAGGCTATGCCAAAAATTTTCTTCCAAAAGATCTGGGCTACCGGGCAGGTCCACCAGACATGCAAATGTGTGCCCAGGTCTAGGCAGCCACGAAAGCAAAGAGCTGAGTAAGTTGGAACATATTTGTCGATTCTAGAAGGTACTAAGTACCAACGAGTCAGAACTTTGTAATTTGTTTCCATCGCTAAAATATTATCAGAAGATGTTTTAGTGGCCAGCCAGATACTTGACCATTCCATTTTCTCAAGAGTTCGTCCTAGGTCCTCCTCCCATTTCTGAACATAGGATGGTTTATCTAAATTAATATTAGTCAGTAAATGGGAGTAGATAGAAGAAATTTGTTTCTTGGCATGTGGATCTTTTAGACAAGTGGATTCAAATTTAGTAAACTGGTGTAAAGGAGTGTCTGTATTTGTGAAAGGTGTGAAAAATTTTTTGATCTGAAGGTATCGGAATGTTTCTGATTGAGGTAATCCAACTGTTTCACGTAATTCTGGAAATGGGATAATGTTGGAAGGTGTGACGAATTTATGTAGTCTCGAGATTTCCATAGAGTCCCATATTTTAAACGATTTAGGGAAAACCCATGCTGGGTAAAAGGCCGGGTTTTTGAGGAAGGAGAGAAGGGGGTTATGAGGAGACTGCAACTGATGCTTAATTTTAAGCTTGTCCCAAAGGGTTATACAGTGCTTTGTGATGGGGTTGCGTAAACCTTGATGATCCTTGGGATTAAGCCACAATAAATTTGAGACCGATAGAGGGTCACATTCAGCCGCTTCTATCATTACCCACAGGGGTGTGTCATGAGTTGTGTGATACTTAATTAAGCTTGCCATATGTGCAGCTTGATAGTATGCTGCAAAGTTGGGGAAGCCCAGGCCACCAGAAGATTTGGAGAGGTATAAAGTATGTATAGGAATTCGTGGTTTTGTGGATCCCCATACAAATTTTTTCGTTCTATTTTGAATTAGTCGTAAAAAATAAGCCGGAATTGGAATCGGGAGAACTCTAAACAGATATAATAATTTAGGTAAGATCGACATTTTAATAGTATTAATCCTTCCAAACCAAGATAGTGGAAGGAAAGACCATTGTTTCATCAAATTTGTTATGTGTTTTAGGATGGGTGGATAGTTAGCTGAGAAGAGATCAGAGATGGATGCTGTTAAATGTATGCCCAGATATGGGATTGTTTTCTCTGCCCAAGTGAAAGGGAGTGCTGACCTCACTATTTCTTTGTCTCTATCAGACAGGGATATAATTAGGGCTAGACATTTTTGGGGATTAATTATCAGTCCCGAAATATTGGCAAATGTATTAAGAATAGGTAATAAATTGGGGCCTGATATCTGAGGAGAAGATAAAAATAGTAAAATATCATCTGCAAACATGCAGAGTTTGTGATTGTAACCTCCTAATTCTATACCCGTTATTGTTGGATTTAGTCTAATAAATTGGGCAAGAGGTTCTATGAGAAGGGCAAATAAAAGGGTGGATAAAGGGCATCCCTGACGCGTGCCTCTTTCAATTTTAAATGGGTCTGATTTATAGCCTGCATATTTTATGTATGCTTGAGGACTATTATAAAGTGCGGCTATCCATTTGATAAAATGAGGTCCAAAACCCCATTTCTGTAAAGTATGATAAAGATAGGTCCAAGACACTGAATCAAAGGCTTTCCTAATATCCAATGAGAGGAAACATGAGGGGATACGTCGGGTCTTAGCACTGTGTGCCAATAGAACTGCTCTGCGTACATTGTCTCCTGCTTGAAGATTAGGCATAAAACCTACCTGATCTCTATGGATAAGGTTACCTATAATTTTATTAAGTCGAGTTGCCAGGATTTTTGCTAATATTTTTGTATCTAAGTTTAAGAGAGATATGGGGCGATAATTATTATAAGATGTGTGATCAGTATTAGGTTTGGGTATCATACAGATAATTGCCATAAGCGACTCTTGTCTAAATGATTTACCTTTTAGTATTGTATTATAAGCTTTGGTAAGTAGTGGGGATAAGATTTCTGCAAATGTGCGGTAATATAAAGCTGAAAAGCCATCCGGGCCAGGTCTTTTATTTAACTTTAGTTCTTTGATTGTGAAGCTTACTTCTTCTGAAGAAATGGGTTCTTCAAGAAGAGCTTGTTGGGCGTGTGTTAACTCTGGGAGTTTTATGTGAGAAAAGAAGGCTTCCGCCTCTACTGGATTAAAATCATTTGTTGCCGAATATAAGGATGATAAGTGGGATCTAAATTTGTTAACTATTTTAACGGGGTTGCATGTGTAATTATCTTTGGATATTTTGAGACTTATTGGTTTTGTTTGTTTAAATTGGGAGTTAAGGGCTCGTGCTAGAAATGTATTTGGCTTGTTGGACTTCATATAAAAGGCATGGAAAAGGGGAGATTTTTATCCGCAAAGCACAAAGTTAGAACTAGAGGTGCAGAAATTACACAATTAGTTTCACACAATTTGGATAAACCATGGCAATAAAAGACCTGCCTTTGTAAAATTATTTCTCACACAATGACCTCTATAATAGAATAGTGTGGATACCAAAAAATTAGCAGGATTCCTAAATTAGTTGTTAGACGTTACCCTGCTTCTCTGGCCTCACCCTATCTAATCAACAGGCTACTAAAACATCAGGGGTTGCCAAATAAATTGCTACAATCGTCTCTTCCTGTGCCATTACTTCTCACTGACTATTGATAGGCTATGGATAAATACCTGGAATCCCTAAAAACAATCTTCCAATCATAGGTGTGCGCAGCCTATTGCATTAGGGTGTGCACCTCAAAGCTCCAACCCATATGCATTTGACATATTTACCGGCCTCTTCCCAGCTCTCCATCCTTAAACAATGGGAGGAAGGAGGAGCAAGGGAGGACATGGGAGACCCGGGCAACAGAAGGAAGAGGAACAGGGAAATGAGGGGTGGCGGGGGTGGCATATATTAGTACCGATCCCCTATATTTTCCTCCTGTGGCAGCTGAATGTTGACAAAAGGGAGAGGAGAAGCCTACTTTCAGCTGCTGCAGGAGGAAGATACAGATCGGTTCCACTAAATTCCACCCACGCCACCTCTCCTGTCCAGTTTCTGAGGGTCGGCAAGGAAGGGTTGTGGTGTACCTGTCACCTGCCCACCACTGACAGGTTGCCAACCCCAGGATTAGGGTGTGCCCAGGCACACCTGGCACACCCCTTGCGCACGCCTATGCTTCCAATATGGAGATCTTAATAATATTCCTATATAATGGTCTCCAAATCTGCCTGCCTATCAGGTAACCTCTCTCCTTCCAATAGGCTGCATATAGGTACCTATACTACTCTGGAGTACCTCAACTCACTGTACCAGAGATGATTGTAGCAATTTATTTAGCAACCTCTTTCGTTTTAGTAGCCAGTTACACTGTCTGTTGATTAGATAGGGTGAAGCCAGTAAGGCAGTTCTTTTATTGCTATGGTTTACAAAATTAGTTTTACACAGTTTGGATAATTGCTGCACCTCTTCAAACTTTGTGCTTTGCAGGGAAAATGTCACCCTTTTCTTTGGTTGCAGAGTGGGGTCCCTGTTTCCTTTCTGATTAGGAGGAACAGGAGTGAGTTTGCAGAGCTCTCTTCACCTGTGATAATTACTGACCATCAACACTTGTTCAATCTAAGGCCCCTTTCACACTGGGGCGGTGCAGGCACCGGCGGTAAAACGGCGCTATTTTTAGTGCCGCTTTACCATCATTTTAGCTGAGCTTTTCGGCCGCTAGCAGGGTGGTTTTAACCCTCGCTAGCAGCCGAAATAGGGTTAAAACCGCCCGCAAATCGGCGCTGCAGCGGTATAGCCGTGTTGCCCCATTGATTTCAATGGGCAGGAGCGGTGTATACACTGCTCCTAAGATGCTACTTGCAGGAGTTTTTTTTAACATCCTGCAAGCGCAGCACTCCAGTGTGAAAGCCCTCGGGCTTTCACACTGGAGACGCAGCAGCGGCTGTTACAGGGCGCTATTTTTAGCGCTGTAGCGCCTCAGTGTGAAAGGGGACTAAGGTGTAGGTTTATCAAACAGAGAAGAGCTGAAATCCTGATGATCACGGCTGATCTCTCTCTCAGGTGTGCCAGTTTATGAAGCTGAGATGAGGAGTGGAGAGCATGTTCTTCACTTCTCATCACAGGACACACCCTTCTGTCATTCACTTTTACACAGATGACCAGTTTATGAAGGTAAGAACTGAAGAACTGAAGATCTCACTGGCCATCTCTGTAAAATATCTCTGTCCAAGATTCTCCAGCTAAAAGGTGTAGAATCTGGGTGAGAAGCTACTGTGATGTGAGGAAGGAGGCTTCTTTCTTCCAAATATCAGCAATAGCAAGCTTAAAGATTGATATAAATAAAAACTATATATGTTTATGTGTGTATATATATATATATATATATATATATATATATATATATATATATATATATATTACACACACTATAGTTATAATGTATTTTCTTTTAGGACCCATTCACATCTGAGCAATGCAGAATTAGAGTTGGCAGGATTGCGCAATTCATGCTACGATTCCAAATTGCTGTAAAATTCTGCCAAAATACGCAATGCACTTTTGGGTGCCATTCATTGTTAATGGCACCCCAAATGCAGTTAGCAGACATGCATTTTTACACACATTTTGTCATTTGACAAATACACTACTAACGTGCCAAATGCACATTAAAAAAATGCACATTGCTCCATGACAAAAAATTTTCAATTTGGCTTTTTGGGCCTTTTTTGTGAGCATTTTGCTGCTTTTTTTCAACACACATTTTGGCTTGTTTTTTAAAATGCATTTTAGCACATTTTTATGTGCATTTTGGTGCTTTTTTACCTGTGTTTTTGTGTGCATTCCAGAAAAACGTGCAAAATGCATGATATGTTTGCGGTGCCATTAATTGTTAATGGCACCCCAAAAGTGGCTAGCAAATGTGCTGTTTGCCAAAATACGCATAAAAAGCAAATCAAAATGCACATTAAAAAAGTGTCAAACTACATGCTAAAAAAAGCGCCAATGCGTTACAAACCACACCAAAATGCATGTTAAAATAACCTGGGCCAAAATGTGTGTTTAAATAAGCGCCAAAATGCACAATAAAAAAATCCACAGGCAGATGCACATTAAAAAAATACGGCATTTTAAAAACCAGCAAAATCCATGTAAAATAATGAGCAATAAAAAAGGGCCAAAATACACATTTAAAAAAATGTGGCAAAATGTGTGTAAAAAAAACCTGTGATTTAAAAAAAAATCTCCACGTATTATTTTCATGTAACATGGTCTTAACACGATTTTTTAACTTTGATTTCACTTTTAAAATTCAGCTGCTCTGTAATCACACAGGTGTCTCAGGGAATCCCAGGCAGCCCCTCAGGCTGGGTTCACACTGGTGCGACACGACAGCCGTCCTACTTTGGATCCGACTTTGCCCTGCGACATGAAGCCGGCATGTGTCCGACTTTCAATGAACGGGGATCCGACTTGGATCCCCGCCAATGCCGGCACTGTGTTTGGTATGAATCTTTAGGGGGGAACTCCGCGCCAAATTTTAAATAAAAAACCGGCATGGGTTCCCCCTCCAGAGGCATACCAGGCCCTTGGGTCTGGTATGGACCTTGAGGGGAACCCCCTACGCCGAAAAAACGGCGTGGGGGGTCGCCCCCAATCCATACCAGACCCTTATCCGAGCACGCAGCCCGGCCGGACAGGAATGGGGGTGGGGACGAGCGAGCGCCCCCCCCCCTCCTGAACCGTACCAGGCCGCATGCCCTCAACATGGGGGGTGGTGCCTTGGGGGAGGGGGGCGCGCTGCGGCCCCCCCACCCCAAAGCACCTTGTCCCCATGTTGATGAGGACAAGGGCCTCTTCCCGACAACCCTGACCGTTGGTTGTCGGGGTCTGCGGGCGGGGGGCTTATCGGAATCCGGGAGCCCCCTTTAATAAGGGAGCCCCCAGATCCCGGCCCCCCACCCTATGTGAATGAGTATGGGGTACAGCGTACCCCTACCCATTCACCTAGGAAAAAAGTGTCAATTTAAAAAAAACACTACACAGATTTTTAAAGCATTTTATTAGACAGCTCCGGGGGTCTTCTTCCGACTTCGGGGGTCTCTCCGGTTCTTCTCCACGCTCTCCGGATCTTCTGCCGGGCTCCTCCGCTCTCTTCTGCTCTTTTGCCGCTCTTTTGCTAAAGCGGAGGAGCCTGGTCTTCAATCTTCTGCCTTCTGCCTTCTGCCCTCTTCTCCTGATGTTGACACGACGCTCTCTGGGGCTAGAATGCTCTCTGTGCGCTCTGCTCTGACTTATATAGGCGGTGACCCCGCCCCCTTATGCCGTCACAGTCCCTGGGCATGCTGGGACTGTGACGTTTTAGGGGGCGTGGTCATCACCTGATGACCACGCCCCCTTATGCCGTCACAGTCCCAGCATGCCCAGGGACTGTGACGGCATAAGGGGGCGGGGTCACCGCCTATATAAGTCAGAGCAGAGCGCACAGAGAGCATTCTAGCCCCAGAGAGCGTCGTGTCAACATCAGGAGAAGAGGGCAGAAGGCAGAAGGCAGAAGATTGAAGACCAGGCTCCTCCGCTTTAGCAAAAGAGCGGCAAAAGAGCAGAAGAGAGCGGAGGAGCCCGGCAGAAGATCCGGAGAGCGTGGAGAAGAACCGGAGAGACCCCCGAAGTCGGAAGAAGACCCCCGGAGCTGTCTAATAAAATGCTTTAAAAATCTGTGTAGTGTTTTTTTTTAAATTGACACTTTTTTCCTAGGTGAATGGGTAGGGGTACGCTGTACCCCATACTCATTCACATAGGGTGGGGGGCGGGGATCTGGGGGCTCCCTTATTAAAGGGGGCTCCCGGATTCCGATAAGCCCCCCGCCCGCAGACCCCGACAACCAACGGCCAGGGTTGTCGGGAAGAGGCCCTTGTCCTCATCAACATGGGGACAAGGTGCTTTGGGGTGGGGGGCCGCAGCGCGCCCCCTCCCCCAAAGCACCAACCCCCCATGTTGAGGGCATGCGGCCTGGTACGGTTCAGGAGGGGGGGGGGCGCTCGCTCGTCCCCACCCCCATTCCTGTCCGGCCGGGCTGCGTGCTCGGATAAGGGTCTGGTATGGATTGGGGGGGACCCCCACGCCGTTTTTATCGGCGTAGGGGGTTCCCCTCAAGGTCCATACCAGACCCAAGGGCCTGGTATTCTCTTGGAGGGGGAACCCATGCCGGTTTTTTATTTAAAATTTGGCGCGGAGTTCCCCCTCAAGAACATCTGAGCACAAGTCGCGTGCCAAAGTCGGATCATGCAAGACGGCAATCCGACTTTGATCCGACTTCAATGATAGTCAATAGGCTGAAGTAGGATCAAAGTCGGACCAAAGTAGTACAGGGAGCATTTCTAAAGTCGGAACGACTTGTGTCGGACCAGTTAGGACGGCTCCCATAGGGAAACATTAAATTTCACACGTCATGCGACATGAGCTCCCAATGTCGGAGCGTTTGTCGGACCAGTGTGAACCCAGCCTTATCCTTCTACAAAGCTCTCAGGTGTTCTCAGAGGAAAAACTTCTCCTTTCTTCTTGTTCTGAGAACAAATCTTCTCCGCTTCAGAAACGGCGCCAGAGGAGATTTTTCTCTGAGAACTGCTGAGAACTGAAATGAGATAAATTATCTGTTTGATAAACGTACACCTCTGTTTTTTACTTCAAAGCACACACACAGTTGTTTATATACAATTTATTATAAAATCCTTAATAAACGTTATGTTTTATACCAGTGCCATTAGGTGCGTAGGGAAACGCATCCTCGTTAGTGTTGAAAAATTTTGATTGCCACAAAGGTAATTATTATTGTACTCAAAAAAAGGCATTTGTTGTAAGTAATTGAAAGACACATTACACCACTTAGGACTCATGTACACTGCTGCTGGTAAACGGACGTTTAGGAGCAGTTGGGCATTTTTTTCAACTGCTTCTGAACTCTCCTCTTTGTTATCTTATCAGTACATGTACACAAGTTTGTTTATATTCGTTTCCAGGCAGTTGAGTTTAGAGGCCTTTTTTGAAAAGCAAAAAAATGAGTTCAGACGCTGAGTTTAGAGGCATTTCAAGCGCCAAACGCGGCTAAACGCGATAACTTGCATTTAGCTGAGTTTTGTTTACGGGCGTTTTTTTCATTTTTGGCTATTTTGAAAAAAAAATTTTTTTTTTCAAATGCTTCTAAATGCAAACGCTGCAAAATGCCTCTAAAAGTGGCATGTAAATGCAACAAAACGGACGTTTTTAAACGTGGGTTACTATCTGTCAAGTTAAATCGTTCAGGAGAGGTTGTAAAAACGTCACGTGTACATTAAGCCTTATCGGTAAGTAACTAGGCCCAAAAGTAAGGCAAGGCTTTGCATACACACACAAGCAGTTGGTACTGATGAGAGTAGGGGCCGAGAAGATCAAGAGGCTGTACCATGGCTATGAAACTGGAGAGCATTCATATTCTTCTGATAAATTCCAAAAATAATGCAGAGCACAGTGCCTATAGAATGAGTTTTCAGAGACTGGGTCACACCAAAGACTATGCCATGGATCTGGACCTGAAGAGTGCTCTGCAGCTAGCTAACACAGTAACACAGTACTTGTGGCCCTACAAGGATGATAAAGAAAAGATTTTTGTTGAATTACGTGAATAGTCTCTACTGTCTCCATGATTATTTTATAAACTGGCACAATACCCAACCAAAAAACGGAAAATTGTATACTCACCTTTCCGTAATTTTCCTTACCTGTCGCATCTTCATGGCAGCATACACATTGGGTTGTGACTCCGCCTCCACAACCTGATAGGACCACATAGCTATAAATTAATGAATAGGCACCCGCCCCAGTATTCTCTGTATATATAAGTCACCTCAGAAGGGTGGGCGATTGTATGCTGCCATGAAGATGCGACAGGAAAGGAAAATTACGGAAAGGTGAGTATACAATTTTCCGTTTTCCTGTCGCATCATGGCAGCATACACATTGGGGAGTAACTCGCCAAACTGGGTGGGAATGCAAAGTAAATTTATTGACAAGAAACAGAAGAGTTGGCCTGTATAACGGCCCTCCCGAATTCTACTGCTGATAAGCGTGCAGCATCTACTTTATAATGAGATATGAAGGTGTTTCTGGAGGACCAGGTGGCCGCTCTACAAATGGTTTCCGCTGAGACTCTACAGTAAGCTGCCCATGAGGTAGCCATTACCCTGGTGGAATGTGCTCTTAAGCCTTCTGGAATCTGCAAGGTGCTCAAGGAGTAGGCCTTCTTGATAATTTTCACAAGCCATGAGGCGATGGTACGGGCAGAAGCCGCTTGGCCTTTCCTGAATCCGTGTGGGATGATTAGAAGGTTTTCGGATTTTCTGAACGGTTTGGTTATTGAGAGGTACTGCAAAACGTTACCCCTGACATCCAGTGGGTGAGGAACGCCCTGATCCGTGACTAGAGCCGGGAGGTCAATCTCCTGGTTAAAGTGAAATGAAGAGGAGACTTGTGGAATAAATCTATCCGAAGGCTTCAGGGTTAGTCTGTCCGGGTAGACCATCAGATACGGCTCTTTGATTAGCAAGGCTTGCATTTCTTAGACCCTCTTCGCTGATGTGATAGCGATTAGAAACGAGACCTTTAGTGTCAGGTCCCAAAGGGGATGTCTTCAAGTGGAAAGAATGGTTCTCTGGATAAGACTTCCAGGACGGTTGAGAGATCCCATGTCGGGAATGAAGGCTTTCTAGGGCAGCCTTTCTCAACCAGTGTGCCACGGCACACTGGTGTGCCGTCAGAGGTTCTCAGGTGTGCCGCGGGATCAAGGTAGAGAAGGGCTGTCAGATGAGCCCGATCTCCCGATCCCCTGCCAAACTGTACATCGGCACTGGGAGAAGCTCTGTCAGCCTCAAAAGTGAAAGTAAAGAGTGCAGGGGAGTGTGCTGTGCTCTCTGCTTCACCCTACAGTGTAGTACCCGGCTGAATGAGGAAACTGGAAAGGTACTGTGCTAGAAGCTAGATTTGTTTTAAAAGGATTTATACATGTGTGTGAGTGTCTGTCTCTCTGTCTGTGTGTGTATGTGTCTGTACACGTGTCTGTACACGTGTCTGTATCTGTGTTTGAACATGTGTGTGTGTGTGTGTGCATGTGTCTGTATGTGTGTGTCTGTATGTGTGTGTTTGCGCATGTGTCTGTATGCGTGTGTGCATGTGTCTGTATGCGTGTGTGCATGTGTCTGTATGCATGTGTATATGTGTCTGTATGCGTGTGTGCATGTGTCTGTATGCGTATGTGCATGTGTCTGTATGCGTGTGCCTGTATGTATGTGTCTGTATCTGTGTGTGTGCATGTGTCTGTATTGTGTATGTATCTGTATGTGTGTGTGCATGTGTCTGTATGTGTCTGTATGTGTGTATGTGTCTGTATGTGTGTGTGCATGTGTCTATATGTGTATGTTACTTTTAATCCTGACCCTCCCCCCCATTCCTGTACGATCAGAACTGCTTTTGTAGGGCTTGTTTGTGATAGCAGCAAGGACTGCTGATCCTCAGAAAAGCAATTAATGCAAGTATCGCTTTTTTAGAGGCATTTGACAGGCAGTAAAGAGGCATTATGTTGCCTCCTCACCACCTATTTTAAGCCCGTAAATGCAGCATCACTACACTGCAACCTTGCAATGCACACAGTTGCCGGGTAGTTGCAGTGCAGCCTCATTCACCCTGGGTATACCTCCAGCCACAGCATGTGTACACCCCCAGCTGCTGCCTCTGCAGCTAAAGGGGGAGAAGTTGGGCAGGTAAAAATAGCTCAACCATGTGGTTTTACCGCCACTCCAACCTGACATATGAACAAGCCCTTGGTTCACATCTGTGTGGCTGCGTGCTGCGTGTAGCGCAGCCCATTCAGTCCCCAACCTTTTTTTGTAAATTGCACTACACCAAAAGCACCCCACGTTTTCCAATGTGTGGGGTACCATTAAGAATTAATTGCACCCCCAAAGAGCAGAGCATTTGTCTGTGTGTCAGGAACAAGCGCGATTTTGTGCGTGTTCCGTGACACACAGTAACGTGAACCAAGCCTTGGACTAGGCTGCCTCAAGATTGAAAATACTTTTTAAGGACGCCCCGACTGGAAAAAGGTTGAGAAACACTGTTCTAGGGGTCCTTAGTTTTAGACAGGCCCTTTGGAATTGAACCACCAGTGGATTGAGTGCCCACTTAACTCCTGTCAACACAGAGATGGCAGATACTTGTACTTTTAAGGTGCTGGACCCAAGGCCTTTGTCCAGACCTGACTGGAGAAACTCGAGCACTTGCACTACTGATGGGGAAGAAGAGTCCCAACCTCGTTCCTGGGGAAAGGAAGTGAACTTTTTCCAAATCCTTCCGTAGGTACTATTTGTGGTAGACTTTCTAGCCTGGAGCAGGGTATCGACTACCTTCTGAGAGCATCCTTGGCCTAAAAATCTAGACCTTTCAAGCTCCAGGCCGTTAGGTGTAACCTCTCCGGACTCAGGTGGAGTAGCTGGCCCTGGGTCAGTAAATCTGTCGACACTGGGAGTGGAAGTGGATCCGCTGTGTTCAGCTGTAGGAGGGTGGTGAACCAAGGCCTCCGCGGCCAGAGGGGAATCACAGCCAGCACTAGGGCCTCTGAATGCTTGGGCCTCAGAAGAAACTTGGCTATAAGAGGAGTTGGTGGAAAAATGTACCCTAGGCGGAAGTTCCATGGGTGTTGGAGACAATCCGTTCCCTCCGCTGAGGGAAAGGGGATCCTTGACAGAAATCTCTGACACTTCGTGTTCGCTGACTTCCTGATGGGGGATGACTATCTGTTTGCATCTCCTGAGATTGTAGGGGTGTGTCCACCACTGCAGAGATAGACTGGCTTCTTCCAAGATGCGAATCAGTTGGGACATGGACCGGCCGTCCCACTGGCGCAAGAAGGAGGCTTGAAGGAGTCTGGTGTTCCATTGTGCCCACTGGACCATTGGAATGGTTGCTGACAGGGAACCCAGAAGGCTGGGACATGCTCTGGCTGGTGAGAACGGAGCCAGGATAGAATTCTTTACTTTTTGGATTAGTAGAGACATTTTTTCCTGTGGCAGCTCCACTGTATTTGCTTGTCTAGTTCGGCCCGCAGGAAGACCATCCTTTGGGTAGGTTGGGTGCTGCTTTTTTGCCAATTTATTATCCATCCCAGACTTATTAGAGTGGAGACTAGGATCTTGCGATGTTGCGCGAGTGACTCCCGGCTGCTTGAGAGGAGGAGGATGTCGTCCAGGTAGTGGTGAACCCTTAGACCTTTCTCTCTTAAGAAGGCTATTGCTGGTAATAGGACCTTTGTGAATGTTCTGGGGGCTTTGAAACTGAAGTGCCCCTGACCCACCGAGAATCGCAGGAATCTCTGGAATGCCACATGGATTGGAATATGCAGGTAGGCGTCCTGGAGATCTATGGAAAGCATCCAGTCTCCCAGATTTATGGCCTGGAGGATAGACTGCAAGCTTTCCATCCTGAATGACTCCACCCGGATGGATTTGTTGAGGTTCTTTAAATCTAGAACTGGCCGAAGGTCCCCCGATTTTTTTCTTGACGAGGAATAGTGGAGAATAGAATCCCCTGCCTCTTTGTACTGGCGGGACCTTTACTATTGCCCGCTTTTGGAGAAGATCCTGAACATAATTTAGTAGTGACAACCTTTTTTCCCGAGATGGAGGGATACGGGTTGGACAAAATTGATCCCTTGGGGGGTCGATTTTTGAAGGACCACCTGTGGCCGAAACTGATGGTGGCCAGAGTCCAGGTATCCTTTATGGTCTCCGCCCAGACCAGCTTGGATCTGGAGAGTCTTGCTCCCACTACCGCTGGCTGGACGGGCGCACCTTCAAAAGGGCTTCTGATCTCTGGAAGCCAAGCTTAGTTCTTGCAAAGCTTTTACTATTTTTTCTTGATCTGCACCCTCCAATACAAGCTTCTCGGTGCTTGCAGACCAGCTGGAGATGGCTCTCCCTACTGCTGCAAGTGCTATCGCAGGCCTGCAGGCGCCTCCTGCCGACAGGTAAGCCCTCTTGAGGTCCGTGTCGACCTTCCTATCGAGCACGTCTCTGAATGTTACTGCGTCTTCTCACAGGAGTGTAACGTGCCTAGCTAGGCGCATCAAGGATGCGTCTACTACCGGAGGGGACACCAGGGGGGTCACTTTAGGCTCCTTGAGTGGATATAGTTTAAGAAGTCTGTTATTCAGACTAGATTTCTTCTCTGGTCTTTGCCATTCCTCCTTAATCAGGTCATCCAGTTCGTCTATAAACGGAAAGGCCTCTGAATCCTTCTTAAGGTGAGGGAAATATTTTCTTTGTTTTGGTTGAGCTTCCTGGGGTTCCTCCCATCCTATCGCCTCTTTGACCGACTTGACAAACGGTTCTATTAGGGAGAAGTCGAATCCGGCCGATACCTCCAGACCCTCATTATCGGACAGAGAGTCTTGCTCCCTTGATGTGCTGGCCCGGGCTGAAGAGGCACTGGTGGAAAAATCCACATCCGCCATCGAGGTCTGCGGAGCTAAGATTCCAGATTCTCCGGTATCCGAGATTCTTTCTTTTGTGGCCTCCTCTAGACATTTTTGACAGGCCAGTTTATCCGGGAGAGCCGCCGCACCACAAATCCAGCAGGCGTTCCCGGAAGGACGGGAGTGGCGTGCAGGAGACCGGGGTCTGCACGAAGGCAATCTTCTATGGCAGGATCGACCGTGTCTAGAGTATGATCTAGACCGGCTCCTTCTGCGGCTCTCTCTCGAGCGGCTTCTCCTGTGGTAGGAACGGCTCCGTCTGTGTCTGGAGCGACTTCTTCTATGCAAGGTCTCTCTCTGTCTTGAAGCAGACGTTCCTGAGGACCTGATAGGGCTGACCAATATAGGTAGCATTAGTAGTGCTCTCTTTTTCGATCTTCACTACTTACCCTTGTCTTCCCCCCCTTACCTATTAGGCTGGCGGTGATCTGCTGGGGCAGTGGTCTCTATAGTGGAGGAGTGGATTGGAAACCTGCAGAGTATAGTAGGATTGAGATATGCAGAAAATAAAGTTTCAAGGTGACAGCTGGAAAAAAAGGCAAGACACCTACCTTTGTAGAGCGTTTTCAGAGGAAAAAAACTGTCTCAGGTCAGTCATCCAGCAGCAGCAATGCAAAACCGACACTGGGGCTTTTTTAAACTGCCGCCATTGGCACCGAGCGCTCACGCATGTGCAGTAGCGCCGCGAGACACTTGGCACCATCTTGGAAACTGGCAAAAGCAGAGGAGCGCCCTGAAACGACGCACTGCGCATGTGCGAGAACGCCGAGGACGCTCGGCGCCCACAGAGGATGGTATGGAGGACAACAGAGCCCAGCAGGTTAGAAAGAGTGAAGGAGGGGGAGGGGGGGAGACCGCTGCACACAACTAAGCCTGTTTAAGGCTCATTTCCTGAGGCCAAACTGAGAATTCCGCGGCCATTCCTCCAGCAAGCCTGTTTAAGGCATTATATATGCTGTTGCACATCAAGCCTGTTTAAGGCTTATATCGTGGTCAGGCAGACAAATGAGAAAGAGGGTGCCCCTGAGATCACCAGAGTGGGGCTCCTTCCATTTAGCTTGTTTAGAGGCTGTACAGGAAGGACTTCCACCCAGGAGAGGCTAGAATCTGGCTGGGGCGAAGCGGTAAGGGGGTGCTGATCCGTGCTGTCCTGACAGGTGAGGAAAAATAAGAGAATACTGGGGCGGGTGCCTATTCATTAATTTATAGCTATGTGGTCCTATCATTGTGGAGGCGGAGTCACAACCCAATGTGTATGCTGCCATGATGCGACAGGAAACATGTTTAGAGCCACACTACACAATGTTACTAACTGTACATACAAATCTAATAGCCCAGATGCCAATAACAAGTCAATCTTTCAGCCCCGATAAGATTAATGTACCCACTTTAAGCTCAGTCATTTGTTTCCCAAAACAGTTACATTCATGGCATACCCATAAATGATAATGTTCACATTTGCTTGCGCTCTCAACCAAACTGTCAAAAGGCTTGTGTCATAGCTGATCACATGTGCAGCACCTGCAACTACAGATCAAACAGGGACAAAGAGGGCAGCTTCTTTGACTGCCACTTTAAGATGCTGTACACAAGATCTCCTGACCCACTTGAATATACTTCCTAAAAAAACAGCAGTCTTCTCTGCCTCACTGACTTTTGTGTCACCATGCTGTTTTCCTGCAGAAATCAATTGTTTGACCCCACCCTGCAACTTTATTTTTCGATCGAATGGTTATACCTGCAATAGATGAGTTGAGCCTAAAACATTACTCCACTTTTGTGGAGGGAAAACAAATTCCAGTCTGGGTGATCTCTGTACATTGCAAGGATTATAACAACCTTTGTTGCAGATTCCTACATTTTGTTATTCTGAAGAAATCACTGTTTGTTCCTCTGTGCTGAGTGGGTCTAATTGGAGTGGTTTCATAATTATCAGTCAGCTGTGCAGCTGCAGAGCACCTATGAGGAAAGCTGCTGGTTCTGCATCCCGTTAGATGTGTTCCTATTGGGAGTATCTCACCAAAATAACATTTTTGTTGCAGGGTATGCCTGAAATCTGACTTTTATGTTAGGCAGACTTCTGGGAAAATTGGCAAAACAATCACACGAGTAGGAAATTATGTTTCTGGGGGGTGGTCAGTACACATCCTTTGTACAGAACAACTCCAGGTAGCCATATTGCATTTTCAGAAAATTACAGAGCTGCAGATTGAAAAGGAAAGGTCATTTTTAATAACATTCAATTACAATATGACTTGTGTACCAATTGCATACGCTATATTATTTTTTCTTTTTTTGCTATTTTTTTCCCCCCGCGAAAGTGCAGTTACCCTTTAACCACTTGCTGACCACCGCATGACGATATACATTGACTGAATGGCACAGGCAGGCATATGGGCGTACCTGTACGTCCCTGCCTCCCAGCGGGCAGGGGGGCCCGATCGGGCCCCCTCCCGGTGCCTACGGCGGTCGGCTTTGTTCCAGGAGCGATCCGTGCTGAGGGGGAGGCCATCGATTTATGGCCACCCCCTCGTGATCGCTCCTGATGAATGGGCTTGTTCCTCTGCCTGTGAACTGTAAACACAGGTCAGAGGAAGTGATGTCATCTCTCCTCGCGCTTCCTTTTTCGTTCAGGAGCCGTGGCGAGAGGACGTTAAAAGTGAGTTACACCAACAACACACTAACACCAGTACACATAGGCACACAAATCACCCCCCAGTCACCCCCAGTCACAGTGTCACTGATTGCAGTGTTCATTTTTTTTACTGATCACTGCATTTGGTGTCATTTGTGACTGTAAAAAGTGTTGGGGCAGTTAGTGGTAGGCCCCTTTAGGTCTAGGGTACACCCCTAACCCCACCTAATAAAGGTTTAACCCCTTGATCGCCCCCAGTTAACCCTTTCACCACCTGTCGCCAGTGTCACTAAGCGATCTTCTTGATTGCCGTATTAGTGTCACGGGTGACGCTAGTTAGCCAGTTAGTGATTTAGGTTCACCGTCAGCTTTTTATAGCATCAGGTACCCCCATATACTACCTAATAAAGGTTTTAACCCCCTGATTGTCCTAGTTAACCCTTTCACCCCCTGTATCAGTGATCACCGTATAAGTGTTACAGGTGACGCTGGTTAGTTAGTTTGTTTTTTTATAGCGTCAGGGCACCCGCCATTTAGTACCCAATAAAGGTTTAACCCCCTGATCGCCTGGCGGATGATATCAGTTAGGTTTTAGGGTCAGTCAGGGTTTGCGTCGCCCCAGGCAGCGTCAGATTAGTGCCAGTAGCGCTAACATCCACGCACGCAGCATACACCTCCCTTAGTGGTATAGTATCTGAACGGATCAATATCTGATCTGATCAGATCTATACTAGCGTCCCAAGCAGTTTAGGGTTCCCAAAAACACAGTGTTAGCGGGATCAGCCCAGATTTTGCCCCTCCCAGCCCAGCTCACCCCAGCCCACCCAAGTGCAGTATCGATCGATCACTGTCACTTACAAAACACAACACACATAACTGCAGCGTTCGCAGAGTCAGGCTTATCCCTGTGATTGCTAACAGTTTTTTTGGTAGCGTTTGATACAGTTGCTGACAGCCTAGGAGCTTTTTTTCCTGTAAATCGAAGGTACACTAGTGAAGAGGCCTACACATTTCTGAGCATGACAGATAGTGAAGAGGAAGTCACTCATCTGTCAGATTCAGGCTCAGAATACGATCCTGTAGATGACAGCGGCTCCATGACAGATAGCTCTGACAACGGAGTTGTGGTCCCTGCCAAGGTCAGGTGTACCAGACCTCGACCTTCTGCTGTTGTTGAGGTGCAAGAACCGCAGGGCTCTCGTATGAGTACCCCAGCAGCTTGTAGATTCCCATTTAGGCAGGGGGAGAGAGCCTGGTTCAAGTGTAATAGTTTGCTCGCTATGAAATGGAGGGATAATAAGAATGTTTTCGTTCTGTCCTCCCTTCACACAGACACGGCAATTAAAATTCCTACAGCGACTGGTGTTGTGGAGAAACCCCCCTGTGTCCACGAATATAACCAAAATATGGGAGGGGTGGACCTCAACGACCAGTTGTTGGCGCCGTACCTAATTGCCCGTAAGGCCAGATGCTGGTACAAAAAAGTATCTGTGAACTTATTTCAATTGGCTTTGCTTAATGCTCATGTGCTATACAGAGCTTCAGGACAGACTGGATCCTTCCTTAAATTCCAGTAAGAGATTGTCAGAGCCCTTCTGTTTCCAGACGGTGCTTCACCTCATCTTCCCAATCCAAATGCAGTAAGCCGGCTGCATGAGAGGCATTTTCCGTATGTCCTCCCGAGTACCCCTACCTAACGAACTCCCCAAAGAAAATGTTGTGTCTGTAGAAAGCGCGGATATAGTCCTGACACTCGCTATTTTTGTCCCTCCTGTCCTGACAATCCTGGTCTTTGCATTGGTGAATGTTGTGAATGCTACCATACACTAGTGGAGTTCTAGCGTAGGGTACAGCATTGCACAGACTAGGACACACTTTCACAGGGTCTCCCAAGATGCCATAGCATTTTGAGTGACCCGAACCGTTACAGTTACAGTTACAAATAAAAGTGTAAAAAAAAAAAAAAAAAGTAAAAAATAAAAAAAAACACACAAAAAAAAATAGTTGTTGTTTTATTTTTCTCTCTCTCTATTCTCTCTATTGTTCTGTTCTTTTTTTACTGTATTCTATTCTACAATGTTTTATTGTTAACCATTTTTTTGTTTTCAGGTACGCCATTCAGCTGCAGGGCAGATTTATTTATCTTGACACCACCACAGTTAAAAAAAAGAGCATATATGCCGAAGCATGGGGGCAGCAGGGGTGGAGGAGCGATTTGCTCCTAACTTTTGGGGCGGACACCCCCATGCTTCGGCATATATATATTTTAGGCACAGGTTGCGTTAAAAAATGTTTTATTTTTTACTTTTTTTGTATTTGCTTTGCAGGTATGGTATGTCTTACTGTTATACTGTAATGTTACTGTGTTTTATTGTTAACCCCTTACCGCCGACTGTACGCACATCTGCGTACTCGGCTTTCGGGGGTTATACCGGGATGATGCCCGCTGCTGCAGGCATAATCCCGGTACCGTTGTTTCGAGCGGGCAATCGGCTATCCGTATATAACAACCGATGCGGCTAAAAGCCGCTCGGCTGTTATACCGGAGGAGCGGGAGGGAACGCCCCCCCTCCCGCCGCCTCCCGCCACTCTTACCGGGCCTCCCGTGCGATCGGGAGGCCCGGTGTCCAATCAGCTGCCTCCAGCGGCTGTGGGTGGGCTGGAACGAAGCTGTGGGTGGCTTCGTTCCAGCCTCCTCAATGTAAACGCGGAAGCGACGTCAGGACGTCACTTCCCGTTTACTCGGCTGCCAATGGCGCCAAACTAAAAAAATTACACAGTATTCAGAATCGCCGTTTTCGGTGCAATTTATAAGTATAAAAATAAATTAAATAAATAAATAAAAAAAATTTTTTTAAAGCGCCCCCGTCCCCGCGAGCTCGCGCAGCGAAGAAAACGCATATGGAAGTTGCGCCCGCATATGTAAACGGTGTTCAAATCACACATGTGAGGTATCACCGCGATTGTCAGAGCGAGAGCAATAATTCTAGCCCTAGACCTCCTCTGTAACTCTAACCTGGTAACCGTAAAAAAAATTTAAAGCGTCGCCTATGGAAATTCATAGCTACCATAGTTTGTCGCCATTCCACGAGTGCGTGCAATTATAAAGCATGACATGTTTGGTATCTATTTACTCGGCGTAACATCATCTTTCACATTATACAAAAAAATTGGGGTAAATTTACTGTTTGGATTTTTAAAAATTCATGGAAGTGTCCCTTTTCCAAAAATTTGCGTTTAAAACACCGCTGCACAAATACCGTGTGTTATAAAATATTGCAACAATCTCCATTTTATTCTCTAGATTCTCTGCTAAAAAAATATATATAATGTTTGGGGGTTCTAAGTAATTTTCTGGCAAAAAATATGGATTTTAACTTGTAAACACCAAATTTCAAAAATAGGCTTAGTCATGAAAGGGTTAACCATCATTTGCTTAGCAGGTACGCCATTCAGCTGCAGCTCGGATTTATCTTGACAGCAACAGTGTTTGCTCCCACGATACATAAAGCTGCAACTCCAGCGCTGTAGGAGGTGATTTCACCACCACCGTTAAAAACAAAATGGTGTATGTATGCCCATCATTAGAAGTGGGTGGATTAAGGGAGGTATTCTAATGGTGGGCATACCCATCGATCAATCTTTTTTTTCGTTCAGCCCACAGGCTGCATGAAAAAAAAGATTACGATATATACCCAACAAGGACCAGCAACGTACTGGTATATTGCTGGACTTTGAGTGGTTATACCAGAATGATGCCTGCAGGTTTAGGTATCATCATGATATCATTCTTTTCAGCCAGCAGTCAGCTTTCATGTAAAAGCAATCCTAGCGGCTAATTAGCCTCTAGACTGCTTTTACAAGCAGTGGGAGGAAATGTCCCCCCCCCATGGTTTTCTCTGGCTCTCCTGTCCCAACAGGGAACCTGAGAATGCAGCCAGTGGTTCCACCAGCTGACCATAGAGCTGATCAGAGACCAGAACAGCTCCAATCATCTCTATGGCCTAAGAAACCGGAAGCTACGAGTATTTCATGACTTAGATTTTACCGGATATAAACAGCGCCATTGGGAAATTGGGAAAGCATTTTATCACACCGATCTTGGTGTGGTCAGATGCTTTGAGGGCAGAGGAGAGATCTAGGGTCTAATAGACCCTAATTTTTTCAAAAAAGAGTACCTGTACCTGTCACTACCTATTGCTATCATAGGGGATATTTACATTCCCTGAGATAAAAATAAAAATGTTAAAAAAATGAAAGGAACAGTTTAAAAATAAAATAAAAAAAAGCAAAATAAATAATAATAAAAAAAAAAAGCACCCCTGTCCTCCCCTGCTTTCACGCAAAGGCGAACGCAAGCGTCGGTCTGGGCTCATATGTAAACAGCAATTGCACCATGCATGTGAGGTATCACCGCGAAGGTCAGATCGAGGGCAATAATTTTAGCAGTAGACCTCCTCTGTAAATCTAAAGTGGTAACCTGTAAGGACTTTTAAAGGCTTTTAAAAATGTATGTAGTTTGTCGCCGCTGCACGTTTGTGCTCAATTTTAAAGCATGTCATGTTTAGTACTCATGTACTTGGCCTAAGATCATCTTTTTTATTTCATCAAACATTTGGACAATATAGTGTGTTTTAATGCATTAAAATTAAAAAAAGTGTGTTTTTTAAAAAAAAAAAAATGCGTTTGAAAAATTGCTGCGCAAATACTGTGTGAAAAATGAAACACCCACCATTTTAATCTGTAGGACCTTTGCTTTTAAAAAAATATATAACGTTTGGGGGTTCAAAGTAATTTTCTTGCAAAAAAAAAAATATTTTTCCATGTAAACAAAAAGTGTCAGAAAGGACTTTGTCTTCAAGTGGTTAGAAGAGTGGGTGATGTGTGACATAAGCTTCTAAATGTTGTGCATAAAATACCAGGACAGTTCAAACCCCCCCCCCCCAAATGACCCCATTTTGGAAAGTAGACACCCCATGCTATTTGCTGAGAGGCATGTTGAGTCCATTGAATATTTTATATTTTGACACAAGTTGTGGGAAAAAGACATTTTTTTTTTTTTTGCACAAAGTTGTCACTAAATGATACATTGCTCAAACATGCCAGGAGAAGGCTTAACCATATATCCTGGCAATTACACATGCTATGGAGAGTATCAGGGAGTGGGGAAACCTCTTGGGAATTTCACTAAGGGTTACTGTGGATCTTATAGTGAGGTGTCTGCAGATCTGGTGCAAAATCAAGTCCAGTCTTTGGGAGACGTGTACTGGATCTGCGGAGACATGAAAATTAGGAGCAGATTGGCAGGACAGTGGACAGGAGAATGTGCACTGGCCAAGGCCATAATGCCTCTACATATTCTCTCGGAGAACCCAAAGCCAAATACAAACAACGGACACAGGCCTAACAGGAGGCGTAGGAGTGTCCCAGCAGGGAGCTTTGACCCTCATGTATATATAGACGCCATAAGGGTCCCAAGAGGGGTTCCAGTTGAGTTCAAAGCAAGAGACCAAGTAGCAGCAGGGTTTGAATCTCTGATCCCCATTGTCACTGTAAACAACAATGTAGACTGGATAAATTACATCTACTACAACCAACAAAGGTTTGTTAAGTACACCAGAGATGCACTCCGAGGTTTGTCCTAATAACTAGAAGCCGCTTCACATATGACCTTCCAAAACCGTATGGCCTTAGATATGATCCTAGCTGAAAAGGGGGGTGTGTGTAAAATGTTACCTGAAACAAGTACATGCTGCACTTATATCCCGGTGACTTTAGCCATTCAGAAACGTGAGGATTTTGTCAAAAGAATTAAAGAAGAATTCAGGCTCTCCAACCCCTGGGATTCGTACTTCACCTGGATCAAGGGGGATGGCAGAGAATTTTAACACAGATAGGAATAGCCATTCTGATAATTCTAATGACCCTAGCTGTCATGGTCTGCTGTGTTCTTCCCTGCTTTAAGAAGTGTGTAGAAAAAGCTGTTGACCAATCTACTCCCATGTTTGTAAACCAGGAAATACCAGATGAAGATGAAGATTATGTAAGACTTGACGATGATTATGTGTTACGCTGTGCTACAGTTACCTCCCTTCCGAGATGCAAAGCCATAGGATTACAGGGACAGACAGCACCTGACTGCCCTCTCCAAGCTGTATTGAGGGGGGTAGTGAATTAGTCACTGCTCTTCTCTATATACAGCCGAAAAGAGTTACAGAGGAGAATGGGCCAGGGGAGTGAGTAGGACTTCTAGTATGAGGGACAGTTTGAAATAGACAGCTTCAAGGGGGGACTGTAATGGATGCGATCATGGTGAACTGCTTATTCCAATACCTGCTTTATATACCTAACATATATAAACTCAGCTTCTACGCTTAATAAGCCTTAAGACAAATTCAGATTTTTCTGTAAAGCTCACCCTTTCCCTTGCTGCTGTGGAACTGAAGAGTTTCCCTTGCTGCTGTGGAACTGAAGAGTTAACAAAAAAGTTTGCACCTGCTTCCGAGAATACATTCAGAATATAACAACATAACACCAGAAGCAAGAAATGCTGCAGAAGTGTTGCAAAAACAAAGCAACTTCCGCAAATGAGCACCCAGCTAAAACCAATTTTTATCACTATGTGTATTTTTATATTTGTGGCTTGTATGCACCAGTCTTGTTGTCGTATTTCAATCTTTAATGGAATTGTATAAAAATCTTGAGAAGTGGAAATATTAAAACAGAAGTTTTTTATTCTGAACTAAGTGTCAGCTTGATTACTTCATGCATGCTTTAATATTCAATCTGATCTGGGGTAGATATAATAATATTGGACTTTTGTTCTGAATCCAAAACACTTCTCCTGAATATGGGGATACCACATATGTGAGACTTTTTGGGAGCCTAGCCGCGTACGGGACCCCAAAAACCAAGCACTGCCTTCAGGCTTTTTAAGGGTGTAAATTTTTGATTTCACTTCTCACTGCCTATCACAGTTTCAGAGGCCATGGAATTCCCAGATGGCACAACCCCCCCCCCCAAATGACCCCATTTTGGAAAGTAGGCACCCCAAGCTATTTGTTTGGAGGTATGGTGAGTATTTTGCAGATCTTGCTTTTTGTCACAAAGTTTTGAAAATTTGGAAAAAAAAATACATTTTTCTTTTCTTTCTTCATTTTCATACTCACCATGCCTCTCAGCAAATAGCTTGGGGTGTCTACTTTCCAAAATGGGGTCATTGGGGGGGGTGTGGTATCTTGGCATTTTATGGCCTTCAAAACTTTGATAGGTAGGGAGGAGTGAAATCAAAAATGTACGCCCTTAGAAATCCTGAAGGCGGTGCTTGGTTTTCGGGCCCCGTACGCGGCTAGACTCCCAAAAAGTCCCATACATGTGGTATCCCCGTACTCAGGAGAAGCAGCAGAATGTATTTTGGGGTGTAATTCCACATATGCCCATGGCATGTTTGAGCAATATATCATTTAGTGACAACTTTGTGAAAAAAAAAAAAGTTTGTCATTTTCCCGCAACTTGTGGCAAAGTATAAAATATTCCATGGAATCAACATGCCTCTCAGCAAATAGCTTGGGGTGTCTACTTTCCAAAATGGGGTCATTTGGGGGGTTTGTGCCATCTTGGCATTTTATGGCCTTCAAAACTGTGATGGGTAGTGAGGAGTGAAATCAAAAATTTATGCCCTCAGAAATCCTGAATAACCATGGCATGTGTGAGCAATATATCATTTAGTGACAACTTTTTGTAAAAAAAAAAAAAAAAATTTTTTGTCATTATTCAATCATTTGGGACAAAAAAAAAAAAAGTATTCAATGGGCTCAACATGCCTCTCAGCAATTTCCTTGGGGTGTCTACTTTCCAAAATTGGGTCATTTGGGGGAGGGGGGGTTGTACTGCCCTGCCATTTTGGCACCTCAAGAAATGAGATAGGTAGTCATAAACTAAAAGCTGTGTAAATTCCAGAAAATGTACCCTAGTTTGTAGACGCTATAACTTTTGCGTAAACCAATAAATATACGCTTATTGACTTTTTTTTTTACCAAAGACATGTGGCTGAATACATTTTGGCCTAAATGTATGACTAAGATTGAGTTTATTGGATTTTTCTCATAACAAAAAGTAGAAAATATCTTTTTTTTTTTTTTTTAATTTTCGATCTTTTTCCATTTATATTGCAAAAAATGAAAATAGCAGAGGCAATCAAATACCATCAAAAGAAGCTCTATTTGTGGGAAAAAAGGACACAAATTTTGTTTGGGTACAACATTGCATGACCACGCAATTACCAGTTAAAGCAACGCAGTGCCAAATTGTAAAAAGTCCTCTGGTCTTTAGGCAGCCAAATGGTCCGGGGCTTAAGTGGTTAAGTTTGAATGCCACCTTGAAAGTTGAAATTCTCTACTTAAAGGATAAGCTCACCTTTGGGAACATGTTACATGTTCCACCCAATTTTAGGGTGGAAAATGTAATGTTTCCACTCCTGCAGCCACTCCCGTTCTGCTGCCACTGGTGACAGCAAGCTGGGCATCATGGCAACTCCCCAAACTCGTTGCCACAATTTTAAAAAAGACGCGGAATTCACAGAGGTCTGTGAATGAGAGAACTACAACTACTGACAGCCTTTACAGCTGTAGTTCTGTTGACTGCTCTAGGTAGTTTGTTGTCTCTTACCAGTGTGTAACTGCCTGCCCGTATGAGCAGACAGGTTACACAGACAGTCTGCAGGAGTCCTTGCATGGCACCCACAATCTGCTGATCACAGATGTAATGCTTTTCAGGCTCCTAGTAAAAAATAAACAAATGCACATTTTTTTAACCTGCAATAAGATATGTATTTATTATATTTTTTACAAAGGTGGACTTATCCTGTAAGTCCGCTTGGAAACTGCCACTTACGGGAGTGTCAATCTTCTTGGTCTCTCGCAGTACTCACCAGTTCTTCTCACTTTTTGCATGTCATTACTGTGTTCATAATGGAGGTTGGCAGAAGGCACCATAAAGTGCAGGGTGCACCAAAGAGGCTGACCCTCCTGAAACAACGGCGTCCCTAGGGGGGGGGCAGAGGGGGCCCTGACCCCCCCAACATTATGCTTTGCCCCACCATGTGCCCCCCCCCCCAATTAAAAAAAAATATATATTTTTTTTTTACAAAAAATCAATGTCTAATGCCGCGTACACACGGTCGGACTTTTCGTCTACAAAAGTCCGACAGCCTGTCCGACAGACTTCCGGTGGACTTTCGGCGGACTTGCAGCAGACTTTCTAACGAACGGACTTGCCTACACACGACCACACAAAAGTCCGACGGATTCGTACGTGATGACGTACACCGGACTAAAATAAGGAAGTTCATAGCCAGTAGCCAATAGCTGCCCTAGCATGGGTTTTTGTCCGTCGGACTAGCACACAGACGAGCGGATTTCGGGTCCGTCGTAGTTACGACGTAAAGATTTGAAGCATGTTTCAAATCTAAAGTCCGTCGGATTTGAGGCTGAAAAAGTCTGCTGAAAGTCCGGAGAAGCCCACACACGAACGGATTACCAGCCAGCTTTAGTCCGTCGGCGTCCGTTGGACTATTGTAGACGAAAAGTCCGACCGTGTGTACGCGGCATAAGAGGGAGAGAGTCCCCAGTCAGCTCCTGCGGGTGATTCCTCCCCCCGCTTGCTGACAAGGCATAATGCGAGTGCTCACACAACCACGGCTGCCTGATCTGCTCCTTTCCCTGCATCCTCATTGGCAGGGAGAAGAGCGAGCTGCAGGAAGGACTCCACCAGGACTCTCAGTTACTGAAAAAACAGACTGATTTCTCCCATCCTTAGGACAGGAGAACCAGCCTGTAAATTCCAAGAGATACCAGACCAGAGCAGTCAATAGCAGGGGCAGGACAGCAAGAGGAGGCTGGGGAACCCCACAGTGGCAGAACACCAGGGCCTGGTGGCAAGACAACCTTTGCAACCCTGATAGTTCTCCCACTGCTTTGGATCCTTATATTTTCTTGGTATGTTGGTGACATATATATCTTGTTTTCTGCCACCCTGGGGAACCCCAATACAGTAGGAAGGGAGCTCACTGCAGAACATGTGAAAGGGCCGTTGTGGGGTCGTAGTAAAGGGCCCCAGTATATATTTATATATCTATATATCTATATCTATATAGATATATATAGATATATATATATATATATATATATATATATATATATCTATATATATCTATATCTATATATCTATATAGATATAGATATATATATATATACCCTGTTTCCCCGAAAATAAGACCTAGCGTGATTGTCAGTGATGGCTGCAATATAAGCCCTACCCCCCAAATAAGCCCTACCCTGTTTCCCCGAAAATAAGCCCTACCCTGAAAATAAGACCTACAAGGACTTTAACTAGGGCTTATTTGGGGGGTAGGGCTTATATTGCAGCCATCACCGACAATCACGCTAGGTCTTATTTTCAGGGAAATAGGGTATATATATATATATATATATATATATATATATATATATATATATATACATTTTATAGTTGCCCCCCTACTTTTGTCCCTGTCCCCCCATGTGCCCCCCCTAAATATGGAAGCTGGAGACGCCACTGTCCTGAAAATGTAAAGTTTCCGAAATGACCTTAGCAGAGGATTTCTCTTGAACAGAGTGGTGTTCTGGCCATGTGGACAGATAAGTATTCTCTTCTTTTACGAGTATAATGGTTTGGATTTTTGCTTTGTAAGGACTACATGGTCCTTTCAAGAGCTCATCATGTGACACATAGAAGTCTTTCTGCCTTAGCAGCCCTAATTCTGCCTTGAACATACGTACCCCACTATGTTAACCGTGGTTCGTGTATAATGTACATTGCATTTTTCCTCTTTAATAAATGCTCAGCAACAAAATGTATATAATAGTATTTCCAAGTGTGAAATCGAACTGTGAACCCAATCAGTGAAAAAGAGAAGCAACATGACAAAAAAATAAAACATAAAAAATTTGCAGGGATACATTAACCCTGCCTTGAAATCAGTTCTTTTTTTCACATATTTATACAATGCCAATTTTGTATAAATATGCCCTGACCCTATAGCAGTGCATAATCTAATCTTTTTTTTTCTCCTTTTTTCTCAATATGAATTGATGAATGAATGAATGAATAAATATGATTGTGAATGTAAATCCCATTAACCAAGGTTAAAAAAAAAAACAAAAAACAATGGGCTACAACCAATTTAAGAAAATAATATTTTGAACCATACTTGATTTTCATGGCTCTATTTTCGTTTTTTTTTTTTTTTTTTTTTACTTGCTAACTGTAAAATCATCATCACATCACCTTCATACAAAAAGCTTTAATGTTCTCTGGGTAATAACAGAAAATAATCTCATGTTAACAGCTTTAACTCGTAGTGTTCTGTAGTGAAGACAGGTGAACAATTTTTAAATTTTTCTCCCTGAGCACAGTGACATTTCGTGCTGTTTTAAAGTCATAAGAAGAGCCGTTTGTCAAACATGGTGTGTTTCATGCTTTGTGCAGATATCAATAGTTGTTAACGCTCAAGGTTGAATATTGACTTTCTTCATACAAATGTGTGTATCTTGCCTGTTACTCTTGTTCACCCAAACAACAATTTCTGAATGGCCCATATTGAAATATTGATTTTCTTTTTTTTTTCTTTTGCCCTGTGACGAGCCTGATTCAGCCATGCAGAAAGTTGCTAAATGTCACAGTCTCCGGATTTTCTATCCTCTCTCCAAATAATGAGCTATATTAATTTTTATTTAGCACAATTTCCCATTCGGGACAGAAGGCTGCATCCAAGGGCCAATTTATCTTGATATAAACAGTACACATAACAGAATATGGATGTATTATAATGAAATGCTGTACTCTTGCTTTTAAACAAATAATATTACGCTAAAATACTTTTTATATGACTAAAAGAAAAAATTAGATGATAACATATATTCTTTCATAGAACAGCAGTCATAAAATCAATTGGATTTTTTTTTCAAAACAAAAAAGTGGAGGATAGATCTCTCCTGTTGTCACAAAAACCTATTAGATCTCAAATGTTATTATAAACTTTCTGAGGTTCTTCATTTGTCATTGTGATAAATGAGGCTCATAATGGATAACCTATCAGTACTTTTAGCTTTGACAAAACACAGAGAAGAGTCACCAGCTGTAAGCAGAGCTCTTCTGCACAGCAGATTAGGAGGCATCCAGGAGTCCCCCAACAAGGCATGGGTCTCAATGTATGATAACGAACACAAAACTCCCAAGCATTCAATTCAGCTAGCCAGGACAAAGAATCAAACTTTAAAGCTTACAGCAGCCCCACACACACACACACACACACACACACACACACACACACACACACACACACACAAGAGACTGCAATATCCATTAAGCCTTTTTTTTTCAATTTAACTATATTACCATAAGTGCTAGGACATAATATAAAAGTACAGTATCTCACAAAAGTCAATACACCCCTCACATTTTTGTAAATATTTTATTATATCTTTTCATGTGACAACACTGAAGAAATGACACTTTGCTACAATATAAAGTAGTTAGCGTACAGCTTGTATAACAGTGTAAATTTGCTGTCCCTTCAAAATAACTCAGCACACAGCCATTAATGTCTAAACCGCTGGCAACAAAAGTGAGTACACTCCTAAGTAAAAATGTCCAAATTGGGACCAAAGTGTCAATATTTTGTGTGGCTACCATTATTTTCCAGCACTGCCTTAACCCTCGGGCATGGAGTCCACCAGAGCTTCACAGGTTGCCACTGAGAGTCCTCTCTCACTCCTCCATTATGACATCACGGAGCTGGTGGATGTTAGAGACCTTGCGCTCCTCCACCACCTTCCGTTTGAGGATGCCCCACAGATGATCAATAGGGTTTAGGTCTGGACACATGCTTGGCCAGTCCATCCCCTTTCCCCTCAGCTTCTTAAGCAAGGCGGTGGTTGTCTTGGAGGTGTATTTGGGGTCATTATCATGTTAAAATACTGTCCTGCGGCCCAGTCTCCGAAGGGAGGGGATAATACTCTGCTTCAGTATGTCACAGTACATGTTGGCATTCATGGTTCCCTCAATTAACTGTAGCTCCCCAGTGCCGGCAGCACAATGTAGTCACATGAAAAGATATAATAAAATAATATTTACAAAAATGTGAGGAATGTACTCACTTTTGTGAGATACTGTATATATTACTATACAGGATTTATATAGTGGCAACAGTTTGCACAGCGCTTTACAACATGAGGGCAGACAGTACAGTTACAATACAATTCAGTACGGAGGAATCAGAGGGCCCTGCTTATTAGAGCTTATAATTTAGGAGGGAGAGTCAAGTGATACAAAAGGTAATCGCTGTGTAGGATGGACTGATGGAGAAAATTAAAATATAGTTGTGAGGTAGGGGCAGAATAGGCTTCTCTGAAGAGGAGGTTTTTCAGGGATCATCTAAAAGCAGAGTAAGAGATAGTCGGACAGATTAGGGTAGGGAGCTCCATAGGATAGGAGAGGCTTGGGAAAAGTCCTGGAGGCAAGAATGGGAGGAGCTGATGAGGGAGCTTCAGAGCAGGAGGTCTTGGGAGGAATGAAGACAACGATTAGGTTGGATCGTCTGAAAGTAGACAAAGTAGTAGATAGTCGGAGAGATTGGGGTAGAACATTCCAGAGGATGGGAGAGGCTTGGAAGAATTCCTGGATGGATGAGGTGACAAGGGAGCTAGAGGGCAGGATAATTCAATTCAGGTTTAAAAAAGGGCATAGATAACAACTGTTGAAGTGTTATCTATGCCCTCTGTATATATAGACACTGTCATGGATTTTGGTTCAGGAAGCAGGTCTACTGGATCACTGACACAGATCCCACTGGGAGCTAGAGCATAGATTCCCAAGGGCGCGGAGTCTAAGAGCCAGCAGGTGTTCACCAGAGCCTCTAGTGGTGAGGATGGACTGCGCTGCAGTCTGGCTCCAGGTCGCGGCCCCCAGGGTCTCACAGATCACGCTCACGGTAGACTACAGGAGAAGAGGAAGGAGGCAGCAGGCTGGAAAAACAAGGAAAGTAAGGGACAAGCCAAGGTGGGGGCCACAAGCAGACAAGGACAACAGCGTTCACGCCAAGGTTCAGGGTCACAGGCAAACTGGGATGGTCGGGGACATGCCAAAGGTCAGGGTCACGAGCAGACAGGAATAGTTAAGAACAAGCCAAAGTCAGTAACTGGAATCAGACGTAGGAAACACAGCAAGTACACACGAAAGCTAACACACAATGGATGATCAGCACTGCTGGCTTGCAGTGCACAGGTTAATATAGGGTTCCCTGATAGGGCCTAGGGTGGGGCCATGCTTAGAGGAGAGGTTACAAAAGCAGTCAGGTGAGGGTCAGCTGGTCTCTAGAGATGAACACATGGAGACAGGTAAGCTGACCGACAAATTCTATTGCATAACCATGACAGTACCCCCCTCTTATGAGGCCTCCCCCTTCCCCTATGTGATCTATGGCATTGTTTGTCCATGTGGGCGCCTGTATGTTGGCCGTACACAACGTCCAATGCGAGTCAGAATAGGAGAACAAAAATGTAGCATCATAAATCTAAGAGACAAATACCCAGTCCCCCGACACTTCCTAGAGGCCCACCAAGGGGACCCTGCAGGCATGAAAGTATTCGGTATTGAGTCTATTGGAGGCGAGCTGGATACAGGAAGAAGACACCAGAGGCTATGTAAGAGAGAAGCCTTCTGGATCTTCACCTTTGGCAGCCTCGCCCCCGTAGGCCTAAACGAAGACCCGGAAATACACAAAATAGTATAATGTTAGCATTAAGCTATTGGGGTGGGCTAATTTCATATTCATCCAATGTATCTATTATTCTCTATCATCCATTTACCACCAGGTTCCCTCGTATCATTTTATTTATAGTGCTTTAGGTTACCATTTAACATACTAATAATTTACATCCTATTAGGTCTTGGATCAATTGTGAGACTTTAGTTTAAAGATCATATTAGTTTAATGCCCTTTTTGCAGGATAGCCCCCTACGATTATATTAAATATGCATCGACCATAAGATTAGACCACAGGATGCACAGGATACATATGTATATACAATCAGTGGCCCTATCCAACTTTATTTTTATTTGTATTTTTATTTTAATGTAATCTAATTTAATTCAAATTTAATTTAATTCAAACTTATTTTAATTTAATTTAATTTAATTTATTTCATTTCATTGAAAATTAAATTCAATTCATTTTAATTTATTATTTATTTTATATACCTATCTTACTAAGAAAGTATACAAAAAATTAGTGTTCATACTCTCACTATAAATGATTATCATCATTATTATATTATTTTATTATCATCACTATTTTTTATTTTGTTGTTCATCGCTATCTAATTTGGTAGAACAATTCTGTTATCTCTTTCTTTGGTATCTATTTAATAGCCTCTGTATGTACAGGTAGGGGCAATCTAATTATAGCTACACCTGAAATAATGTGCAAAATTATTATATGTACTATATATATGTGGTTTCAACAAACCCTTTTAAGTTACATTGGCATTGTACGTAGGGAGCGGTTTCGATAATATACGGGAGTCCAAGTACACATACCTCAGTTTTTATATACGGACATTTTTATTACTGTATTTTTATTACTGAACTTGAATTATTTCATTATACAGACATATGTGTATATAGATGTATGTATTTTTTAATACTAATTTTAGTGCATCTCTTGCTCGTCTTTTAATACATGTGTGCATGAGTCTATACAGCTACGGATAAATTCCTGTTTTTTAGTTACAGCCATGGAACCATTTCCCCCCCCCCTTTTTTTTTATAATAGTCCTTTTGTACATCTTACTATCATTAATTTATATAATATTTACTTAATGCTATTTATGCCCATCATCCGGCAATTAATTATACCCCCCCCCCCTTTATCTCCCCCCCTTTCTTGTATTATTATCATATTAGTTATTCCCCCTTTAGAGGCTCCACTGCGAATCATGTGCCGCTCCTAATCCATCGCCTAGACGCTTTTGTCCGGCTTTGGCCTCTATCTTTATCTCTGGCAAAATGGAGGCTATAGTTTACTATAGTTTGTCAATCCCGTGCGCCAATGGGCGCACGGGAAACGACGTCACGCACTTCCGCCCCGTGGACCGCAACCCGGAAGCGGTGGAGCGGCGTGCATTCCACTCGGCTCTACGGAGCATTGGGACATGAAACTAGCCAGAAACTGCCAACAATGGATGCCGGAACAGCCACAGTCTCCACAGGGGCACCCTGCTTGAACAAAAGAGCCGCCATTTGCCCTGTACATTACAAGGTATGATGTTTGATTCTTGATTCTAGATTCTAGATTTCTGATCCCTGTCCTTTGATGCTTGCTATCTAAAAGAGAGGAGGGGGGTTCCAAGCAATGTCAGTTATACCCTGGCTCACCTGCATAGTGACATCTGCAGGACAATCTCGGACTGCCTGCCATAGGATGCGTACACTTCTGAATATATGTATGGCTGCTGACTAAACCTAAAATCAAAACTAAAACTAAAATTTAAACTAAAAGTTAAATTTAAATCAAAATAAAATTAAAATATAAATACACTATTGTCTTACAATAATGAAGTCAAGGCCCATCCTTCTCGTAGGACCGCCCACCAATTAAGGGAAGGGTTTCAGCACCAATCTGAAGAGTGCTTTTCAGATGGACACATGTATAAAGACTAACAGGAGACTAGCACCACTAAGGCTCTGATGAAGAAGGGACACCTTCGAAATGCGTTAGCCAGCAGCAGTCCGTACGTCCTCTTCCTAGGACCTGGAAAATCTGCTACCATTGGACCAATCGCTTTTGTGCCTGTATACAATGCGATTTTTTCTCCTACCTTTGTGAGTAGACTTTAATCTAATAAATTTATCAAGGATAATGCACTAGGCTGGTGCGCTCGTTCTTTCTTTTCTCCCCCTCCCCCGCCTGTGCCCAGGCTTAAAGGGAAACTCCAGAAGGAACCTCCTCAATAGACGAGGAGCAAAGACCTCAGATGCAGTGATCCAAACCTCTCCTCAGGACCAAACCCTTTCCAATGTACAAGGTACTGAAGAATGCCTTTACGGAGCCGGGAATCCAAAACTTGACTAACCTCGTACTTTAGATTATCCTCAGAGACCGGAACCGAGGTAGGGAGAGGACGAAAGGATTTATTGAGGACTAAAGGCTTTTTAGAAATGAGTAAGGGCACGAGAAGACCATCAGAAGTCTGAGCAGGGTCCCCCAGACCCTTAAAGATGAGCTGGACATCCAACACAGGACCATCAGACTAGGTAGAGGTCAGTGGATCCCTGAGGTCAGGTTGGTTAGAAGGTGACATGTCACAAGAGTTAAGCTGTATAGCTGAAACACAAACAGAATGCAGAGAGCCCTGAACAAAAGATTGAAAACCCCACCTGGCCGAATGAGGCAGTCTATCCAAAGGATGGATTGAGCCTCCTAAACAGGTTTGAACGGACGTAGTAGCAGTAGGGTGAGGCCAGGTTACAGGAGGTCCTGAACAAGAAGCAGGAAGCTCACTGGGCATAGGCTGGACTGGTGCAGAGGCCGACTGAACAGCATCGCCAGGTGCAGCGACCACCAGAATTGCATCGCAGGGCGTAGCGACTGTGGAACTGGTGGATGAGTCAGCCTGGGTGTGTGTCCAAGGGGGTCCAGGGACAGGCAAAGGGAAATGGCCATGCAAACTGGAGTGACTGATCGGCTCAGGTTCACAGGTAGGCTCCTCATCCAGAGTGCCACACGACCCAGAGAGTGCCTCAGCCCGACTATTGCAGGAGACATTCCAGAAATCGCTATATGCAGTGGGAAGAGCAGAAGATACTGGGATGGTGGCAACAGGAGGTTTCTCTTTTGGGGTAACCTTAAGTAGGTAGGAGGAGGAACAGGAGGAACCCCAAGTCAAGATCTGTCCAGCAGTCCAGTCAACATGTGGAAAATGGAGCCGTAACCAAGGAAGACCTAATATGATAGGAGATGAAGCCTTAGGTAAGACAAGGAAGGATATCCACTCCTGGTGGAGTGTCCCTACCGACATCTTAATAGGGATGGTCTGGAAGCGGATAGGGCCCCCTGGGAGATCAGTGCCATCAATCGCCAAGACCACCAATGACGTTGTAAGGGGCAAAAGGGTAAGTCTCATGGAAGACGCAGTTCCTCAATCCATGAAATTGCCAGCGGCTCCGGAATCCAGATATGCCGAGACAGAACGAGGGGAAGCGCCAACATGAAGGAACACAGAAAGGAGAAGACGAGAAGGTGAAGGTGGTATTTCAGGGTCCAATACTCCACCTTCCAGATGTATTAGCCCTGAGCGTTTTTCCGGATGAAGAGAACAAGTATCACAAAAATGACCTTTGATGCCACAGTAGAGGCACAGGCCCAGAGTTCTGTGCCTAGTGCGTTCTTCGGGAGATAACTTGGTCCGGACCAGCTGCATAGGTTCCTCAGCAGGCAGGAGGTGCTCCTCGGAATGAAGAAAAGGGACATGGAGCTCAGGCTGCCTAAAGAACGGGGAGTGCTGGCGTCTTTTTTCCAGGGCCCTCACCTGAAAGCGAATATCGATCTGGTTACACAAGGTGATAACACCATCCAGATCAGCAGTGAGAGATCTTCCTGCTAATTCATCCTTCACTCTATCAGAGAGGCCATGTAAAAAGGTTGCAACTAGGGCCTCATTATTCCAACTCAGCTCAGCAGTCAAAGTACGAAAATGAAGAGCGTACTGTCCCACAGAAGCGGACTCTTGACGGAGATGTAAAAGGGCGCTGGCCACTGAGGAGACACGACCCCGTTCCTCGAAGATATTCCGAAAAAGTTTCAAGAAATCAGACAGGCTAGAAACCACTGGATCATTTAGTTCCCACAGAGGGGCAGCCCAGGCTAACGCCTCGCCGGACAGGAGGGATATAATATAGGCTACCTTTGCCCGATCGGACAGGAAGTTTTGGGGCAGAAGCTCAAAATGAATTGTGCACTAGCTAAGGAACCCCCTGCAGGCCTTGGAGTCCCCAGAGAAATGGGCCGGAGCTGGCAGATGTAATGAATGTGTGGCTGCGACTGGTGCGATAGGTGCAGCAGCAGATTGCGGTTGAGGTTGTTGAACCAGGGGTCCTAATGAGGCCTGAACCTGTTCAAAACGGGATGCCAAATCCTGAAGGAATCGCATCACCTGGGTCTGATGCGATTCCTGGGTCTCAAGTCTGCGAACTAAGCCCTGCAACGGATCATCTGCGGGTAGCGGCACATCAGCCAGGTCCATGGCTGATCAAACTGTCAGGTCACCTTGAGGCTAGGTGACAGATGCACTCTGTTGGAGTCAGAAGTGCACTGCTAGGTAGTGGACCCTAGGACTGACTGCTGTGGATTGAACCCTGAGAGGTTCAGGAAGCAGGTCTACTGGATCACTGACACAGATCCCACTGGGAGCTAAAGCATAGATTCCCCAGGGCACGGAGTCTAAGAGCCAGCAGGTGTTCACCAGAGCCTCTAGTGGTGAGGATGTACTGCGCTGCAGTCTGGCTCCAGGTTGCGGCCCCCAGGGTCTCACAGCTCACGCTCACGGTAGACTACAGGAGAAGAGGAAGGAGGCAGCAGGCTGGAACAACAAGGAAAGTAAGGGACAAGCCAAGGTCGGGGCCACAAGCAGACAAGGACAACAGCGTTCACGCCAAGGTTCAGGGTCACAGGCAAACTGGGGTGGTTGGGGACACGCCAAAGGTCATGGTCACAAGCAGACAGGAATAGTTAAGAACAGGCCAAAGTCGGTAACTGAAATCAGACGTAGGAAACACAGCAAGTACACACGAAAGCTAACACACAATGGATGATCAGCACTGCTGGCTTTCAGTGCACAGGTTAAAATAGGGTTCCCTGATAGGGCCTGGGGTGGGGCCATGCTTAGAGGAGAGGTTACAAAAGCAGTCAGGTGAGGGTCAGCTGGTCTCTAGAGATGAACACATGGAGACAGGTAAGCTGACCCACAAACTCTATTGCATAACCATGACAATCTCATAACAACCGTGAAGCATGGTGGTGGTAATGTTTTTGGTTTGGTGTTGCTTTGCTGTTTCAGGGCCTTGGCAGTTCACACTCACATTGGGGTTGATTTCCTAAAGGCAAGAAGGCTGTTTACTTTGGAAATTTGACACATGGTTTAGTAAACGGTGAATGCTGATGCACTGGACCCCTGCTGTGAGCTGCATGTGGTAATAGTGTGAACCCAGCCTTAAGGCAGGGAAGTTTCATGTTGCAACGTATATCCTATCACATACAAGGAAGATTAACAAAAACAAAAAAAAAAACAGCATTTTTGCTTCCACATGGTCGAATGATAGAAGTCAGTAGATCTTCACCTCATTCACCTCTGGGGCATATAATCTTGCAAAGCGAACAACTATTTGCCTTTGGCTCAACATGGTTGATTTTCTAAACATACATTCTGCATCTTATCAAATGGCGCTTAATAAATTGTGAGGCAATCTGTCCAAAAGTTGACGTTGAACCAGAAATGGGTCTTTAGACAGGATAATGATCCAAAGCATCCAAAGGAAGCCCACAAACATCTTGCAAATGATGGCATTTTGCATGGAAAAGTGGTCAAAGACTGGTGAGGAGTTAACCATTTGCCATCCAACATACATATATAAACATCCTGGACAGCAGGTGTTTTTTCTCAGCTGGTGATTGGATGTCAGGTAGAAGTGATCCAGGTGGCAATATAGGAAGCCCTTCCCCGCTGCAGTGGGTCTTGGTGTCTCCTATTTCACCAGGAAGCCCAGGACTGCAGTATGTAGTTAGGATGGCTGTATGCAAAAGAGATAGAGGAACATCCATTCCCCAATCTCCTCTGTGACGAATGATCCTGGAAGCAGCAAGGATTTAGACACTTCCAAACCTGGAGCACTCACTTTCTGGCTGTTACAGCCAGGGAAGCAGCTGATCAAACACAAGATCCCTGATGTCTCCATAAAGAGTACTTGTGTCAGTGCTTAAAGCTTTCACAAGGGGCACATACAGCATATGTAAGTGCTAATGCATCCTGAAAGGACCCCGTTGTTGGAAATCCCATAAGAAGTTTTTGCGTCACACAGGCTGTGATGTGGACACCCAAAGGACCCCCAGAAGTAAACGGGAAGAGTGAGAGGGGAGAGTTTTCCACAAAGGCTTTATCCACTTGATGACTGCCCACAGTACATTTATTACATGTACCTGATTCAGTCTGTTCTGGGTTAGGGGTGTGCAGCTCACCCCCTGGGGCAAGCAGCACACCACTTCCATGACTGCTCTGTCCACCGGACACAGTGGATTTCAGATCCCTGTACCCTTTTGGCAGCTGGGGCATCATGTGACCACATGAACACAATCTCAACAATGATGTTATGAATAACAGCTGTTTCCAAGAGAGTGATGTTGTGATTGGCTACAGCTAATAAAATGGTACAGGGTTTTTGATTGGCCCACAGCTATCATATGGTACTTGGGCCAATCACAGATCACTAGTAATCACAGCTGTTATGAACGTAACCTATTCATGACGGTTGGTGACAGTATGTAAATAATGTATTTAATTTCTTCATTTTCCAAAACAATTGTGACAAAAAATTACAACTTCAAAAAACTCATCATGCCTCTTATAAATACCTCAGACTGACTACTTTCCAAAAAGGGGTCATTTGGGAGGGTATTTGTACTGTTCTGGCATTTTAAGCCTCAAGAAATTAGATCAGTACATCCAGGAATGATCAATTTTCAATTATATATACCATAGTTTGTTGATGCTATAACTTTCACACAAACCAATTAATATAAACTTATTCTGATTTTTTTTTACCACAGACATGTAGTAGAATACATTTTTGCCTAAATTTATGAAAAAATTAGATAGTATTGGATATGTTTTATAAAAGAAAGTAGAAAATACTGAGGTTTTTTTTCAAAATTTTCTGTCTTATTTTGCTTATCCAGTGGTGATCAAATACCACCAAAGAAATCTCTATTTGTGTGGAAAAATATTAATTTAATTTTGGTACAGTGTTGCAAAAAAATGGTCTGGTCATGAAGGGGGAAAACCTTCTGGAGGTCAAGTGGTTAAACATGCTCTGTAAACATCTGGGCTGGAAATTTGAGAGAATCGTTCCATTCTTGCCTGATATAGGATTCTAACGGCTGGATAGTCCTGGGTCATCTTTGGCATATTTTTGTTTTAAGATGTGCCAAATATTTTGAATAGGTGAAAGGTCTAAAGGCAGGCCAGTTAAGCACCCGGGCTCTTCTACTACAAAGTCATGCTGTTGTCATAGATACAGTATGCCATTAAGCTTTGATCGGCTGAAATATGAAATAAGATATTGGAGTTTATTTACTAAAGGCAAATCCACTTAGATCTACAGCAAGTGCACTTTTGGTTCAGAGGGGGGACATGCAAGGGAAATAAAAAACATAATTTTTGCTTGTACATGATTGGATGATAGAATTAGCAGAGCTTCCCCTCTTTTCAGATCTAAAGCGACTGCACTTCCAAGTGTACTTGTAGTGCAAAGTGGATTTGCCTTTAGTAAATCAACCCCATTGTCTGCACATGCTGCTCTAAAACCTGGATATATCGTTAAACATTGATGGTGCCTTTCCAGATGTGCAAACTGCTCATTCCATATGCACTTTTGCACCACCATATCATCAGAGATGCAGACCTTTGAACTGATCATTGATAACAAGCTGGAAGGACTCACTTCTTTTTAGTCATGAGGACAGGGCACCCATTATGGGCAAAAATAATGTAAAATTTAGATTAGTCTAACTACAGAACAGTTTTTCACTTTGCAACAGACCATTTTATATGAGCTTTGGCCCAGAGAAGACAGTGGCGTTTCTGGATTATATTCAGATATTGCTTTTTGTTTGCATGATAGAGCTTTACATTGCATCTTTGGACCACATGGCGAACTGTGCCCACAGACAATGATTTTTTGGAAGTATTCCTGGGCCCATCACAGAATAATGCCTGGTTTTAATGCAGCACCATCTGAGGTCCCAAAGATCATGGCCATCCAATATTGAATTTTTGGACATTATAAAAAGGTACTATATGTATTTATTGTTCACAACCTACCTCACCTGCAGGGGTTAACCCCCTAACAATGGCAATGGATGGCTGACCTGCGCCCTGGTATTTCCTTTCTCTCATTAGGTGAACTGAAGGAGGGGGTTAATCCCTGAAACATGTAGTCCACCTTCAGAGAGCTCCAGCAATTTGCCTTTCTTATTCCCATTTACTCATCATAGCCCAGCCCTGCTGCCACTGGTCTTGGCTCCCGCTCTGCCCGGCGCCTCCATACCGGCTTCTGAGTGCAGTCCCTGCAGTAGAGCATGCTCCTCGTACTGGCGACTCCTTCCTGAGAGCAGTGACCAGCCCACCGCAGCCTCCACACGGTCTGTGGATGGAGCTAACATCTATCGGGCCATCCACTCGCTCCTAGGAGTTCCAGGACATGGAGGCAGCCATCCATTCCACCAGGCACAGCTGTAGCCTCTACCCAATTTATTTAATTCCCTTGCAAGGCTTTGGATGTTGTTCTATGGGATTGGTTCATTAAAAAAAAGGAACCCAAATCGGGTAAAAGCTGCGCTCAGATTAAAAAGTGAAAGTGAGTGAAATAAGCTGCCAGCACCCTATAAAGTCCAGTATCTGACTTTCAAAAGTATAATAAACAGCAAAGTGCAGCGCTAATATAATATATGAAAAATAAAAAATGAATCTCAGCAAGTGACACAAAAATAATCAGTGAACAAACATATAACAATTCAATCAATAATGAAAAAAACTTGAATCACAAGTGCATGTGAAAAAAATTTAAAATATAAAAAGAAGTCCAAGAGTTCTTGACATATCCACAAATAAATAAAGAACACCTATCCAGGAAGAAATGTGACAAAGGTGCCTATAAATGATCCACCAAAACGTGTGTGAGTAGAATCTGCTTACCGAATGGCGATGACTGCTATTACAGCAGTCTCGCCCAGCATAGGAATTATGGTCTCCCAAAACCAGGGATGCAATTCGGGATGAGTGGTTCTAACAATCCATAAAAACCGGAAATACAAAAGAGAACACGGTTTCTGCACTGAAGGAAAGAGCTGCTCTTTCCTTCAGTGCAGAAACCGTGTTCTCTTTTGTATTTCCGGTTTTTATGGATTGTTAGAACCACTCATCCCGAATTGCATCCCTGGTTTTGGGAGACCATAATCCCTATGCTGGGCGAGACTGCTGTAATAGCAGTCATCGCCATTCGGTAAGCAGATTCTACTCACACACGTTTTGGTGGATCATTTATAGGCACCTTTGTCACATTTCTTCCTGGATAGGTGTTCTTTATTTATTTGTGGATATGTCAAGAACTCTTGGACTTCTTTTTATATTTTAAATTTTTTTCACATGCACTTGTGATTCAAGTTTTTTTCATTATTGATTGAATTGTTATATGTTTGTTCACTGATTATTTTTGTGTCACTTGCTGAGATTCATTTTTTATTTTTCATATATTATATTAGCGCTGCACTTTGCTGTTTATTATTGGTTCATTAAAGTTTTTACTCTTTCAAACCTTTTTGTTATTTCGGATTTATATACCGGACCAGTGCTTCCCCATTTGTATTGTTCTGATGATATATTTAAAATCTGCAATTTTATGTTGAGGAACACTATTCTGAAATTGTTTGACATGTTTCTTATGCACCTTTTCACAGATTGATGAACCCCTGCCCATCTTTACTTCTGAGAGACTCTGGCTCTCTAAGATTTTTTTTTATACCCACTCATGTTACTAACCTGTTGTCAATTACACTAATCAGTTGCAAATGTTAGTCCAGCTCTTCTTTGTCAGTACCACTTACTTTGCCTACCCCTTTTTTGCCTTGTCCTAACTTTAAGGTCATTTTGAAATCGATGGCAGCAATAAGTCTAATTTTTCTCTTAAAATTGTACATATTCTCAGTTTAAACATTTGATAAATGTTTTTAATTTTCTATTGTGAATAAAATATGGGTTTATGAGATTTGCGAATCATTGCATTTTGATTTATGTAGACTTTACACAACTTCCCAATTTTTTGGGAATTGTGGTTGTATATCCAAAACAAGAACAATTTCCAAACATGTTAACCAGTTAATGACTGCGCCAAAACCGAATGACGGCTACAGCGTGGCTCGATTAACTCTGGGAGGGCGTACATTGACGTCCTCCCAGAATCCCGCTCCCACCCAGGAATATCCGTGACTGCATCACGGATCACGGTAAATGGCCACTGACAGCAGCTGTTTACCAGGTGATCGCTCCGTCAAATGATGGAGCGATCACTTGTAAACAACCGGCGTCATGTCCGTTTTTTTTCTCCCCTCTCTGTACCGATCAGTACAGTGTGAGCGGAGAGGGGAGAGATCGGGTGCAGCAGCACTGTGGGCTGGATCTGTAGTGCCCACAGCGCTGACCTGTGCCCATTGCAGCCTCATCCTCATCCACAAAGTTGTCCATTTATACAAAATTTCTTTTTCGTTACACATTTTCCAAAAACTTGTAGAAAAAAAATGACATGTTCAAAAGACTCATTATGCCTCATAGATTATACGTTGGGTTGTTTTCTTTCCAAAATGGGGTCATGTATGGGGCGTTTCCATTGTCCTGGTGCTCCAGGGCCTTCAAAAGTTTAAGAGGTAGTCAAGAAATTATATATGTAATTCATGCTCCAAGAACACCTGATGGTGCTCCCTGCATGTTGGGCCTCTGTATGTGGCCACGATGTGTAAAAGTCTCACACATGTGGTATCGTCATACTCAGGAGTAGTAGAATGTGTTTTGGGGTGTAATGTGTGCTAGCTATGCATATGCTGTGTGTGAGAAATAACCTGCTAATATAACCATTTTGTGGAAAAAAAATGAAAAAAAATCTTGATTTTGCAAAGAATTGTGGGAAAAAATTACAACTTCAAAAAACTCAATATGCCTCTTACTAAATACCTTGGAGTGTCTACTTTCCAAAAATGGGGTCATTTGGGGAGTATTTGTACTTTCCTGGCTTGTTAGGGTCTCAAGTCAGTACATCAGGTGTGATCAATTTTCAGAGATTGGCACCATAGCTTGTGGACTCTTTAACTTTCACAAAGACCAAATAATATACACCGATTTGTGTTATTTTTACAAAAGATATGTAGCAGTATAAATTTTGACCAAAATTTATGAAGAAAAATTAGTAATTTGCAAAATTTTATAACAGAAACAAAGAAAAATGCATTTATTTTACAGAATTTTCGGTCCTTTTTTCTTTTATAGCGCAAAATAAAAAAAGCCAGCGGTGATTAAATACCACCAAAAGAAAGCTCTATCTGTGTGAAAAAAAAGACAAAAATTTCATATAGGTACAATGTTGCATGGCTGAGTAATTGTCATTCAAAATTTGAGAGCAATGAAAGCTGAAAATTAGTCTGGTGAGGAAGGGGGTTTAAGTGCCCAGTGGTCAAAGCATATTTATTAAGAGGAATAAATGCAGATGAAAGTTAGAATACCTAGCAGCCTTGTGGTCTGAATTCTAATACTGTATCCAGAAAACTTCCTATTTCTTTAGTGTCATTTCCCTATTGCCACCCCTTTTGTTTTTTTGGTACATGGTCTATTACCATGAATTTGAGTTATCAAACTGAATGAGAGCATTCTACAAAATGTCAGGCAACAGGTAATTTTAAAAGTGTGTCCCTTATGGAATATTTTAATTGCTAGCAAAAGAATGTCTCAGAGGTGACAAGGACACTGCATTTCTGGTAATAGCAACAGGTATTTTTTGTACTTCCTGAAAATTTTATCCTGAAAAATAGGATATTTGTACTCACCATAAAATCCCATTCTCCGAGTCCATTGAGGAACACAGTATGATACAGCAATACCGGGCACTTTCACTCCCTTCTTGCCCAGTCCAGTTTTCAGCTTTCAGTGATGTTGCGCTTTGAATGACAATTGCAGGGTCATGCAATACTGTACCCATATTAAATGTTTAACTTTTTTATTGAGACAGGTAGATCTTTCTTTTGGTGGTATTTAATCACCATTGGGATTTTTATGTTTTGCTAAACATCCAAAAACAGAAAATTTTGAAAAAAAAAAAAACGTTTTGAATTGAAGGCTGCATCACTGGTTTGGAGCTTTTTTGGCTGGTCACACCTGAGCATGAGAGTTGGATTAATGGTGATCTGGTTAATAGAAAATGTGGTTTTTGCTTTGTGATTAAACAGTGAGTAAACATCCAACGGACATTGGTCCCACGGAAAATGATGATCCCGATTGTTTATTATGCTATTCAAATTAACAAATTTGAAATTCTGAACCATTTCATTATGGCTTGCGACCAGTTACCAAATCACTTAAGTGGCCCACGCTCCCCTGCCTGAGGTAGACACTAGGCAACTAAAAACTGAGGGTGTGCCCCTTTAAAAAAAAAAGTTTTGCCTTTAGTTATATTTTAGTTTTAGATTGGAGAGGAATTAGAACATATGTCAGATTTTGTTTGCTGTCTATGCCCCCATTTCACCAATAATGAAAATGAAAGAAAATGACATATTTTGATTAATCACCAGAAAAGGAATAGAGGGAAAATCTTTCAACGGGGATAATAGCTTTGGTGACAGCCAGGGATCCCTTCACTTTGGAGGACATTCCCTGGACAGTCGGGGAGTTGTTGACCCCACAGCCATCGTTTTCACCTCCATGGAAGGGGAAGTAACATTTTCCTCCAGTTTAGGCTTGAGCTGGAAATCCACCATGCCAGGGAGATTTCTTCCTGGCTGATCCAGAGTAGTGGGTGATCCAGAGGGGCAAGATTGTGACAATGTTGAGCTGCAAAATTCTTGAGTGGAACTGAGCAAAGGAATGGCGTGGAAGGAGGGCACCTTGAGGCCCCAAACCATCATGCAGAAGAGAGTTGAGGGATGCTTGATTGAGCTCAACAATTGGGGTTCAGCGAAGCATGCTTTTCCTGGGGAATGAAAATGTTTGCCTGGGCTCATCCAAGACCAGTGCAAAGTACTTAAAAGAGATGGGAATACTGGAGGGCTGACTTCTTGAAGTTGATCAGCCATATGAAAGTTTGAAGAAACTGGATTACCCTTTTTTATGTTGGAAGATAGAACAGCATCTCAGGGATCTTTCAGCAGGTCATCCAGGTACTCCATGACCTGGATGCCCTGAGATTTGAGCAGGGCCAGGAGCGAATCCATCACCTTTGTGAAGGTGAAGAGTGCCCAAATGGCAGGGTGACAAATTCAAAGTGTTAGTTTCCCACAGCAAGCATAGAAAACGTTGGTGTGCAGAAAAGATGGGAACGTGAAGACACTGTAGGTGTCAGGACTCCATCCGCAGCAGACGCTCACGTAGACCTGGCATTCTTGCCAGTATCTTACATGGCTGCACTAATGCATGTCAGCATGCACACAGGTGCACGCACAGATTCGCACTGGCACACAGGTCCACACACGAATGTGCACTGGTGCATAGTCGGCCCGGACCGGCGCCAAATTGCTAGCAAAGATCTGGTCTAATTACTGATTGCTCCGACCAACTGTTCATTGAATTAGCAACCTGTGCTGTGTCACAGAAATTTTATCTTTTTTCTTTAAGAACGTCTGTCCCGATCTGAAGGGTGCTCTGGCTTAAGTGCTGGTCAGTGGGATGAAGGTTTTGGTAAAGCTACGCTTTGTGGGAGTCAATTCACTCTTCACTGGAAGAAATCATTTAAAGTTATGATGGGGATTAGAGTACTCGCTTACCCAAGATGGATCATTGATGCAAGTCGACACCTTCCGATCATGCATCAAAATGTTCCTTTTTTCCCTTCCAGTTGTGTTCTACTTTCCATGTCTCAGCATGTTAGACTGACATCTTTTCAGGAATTGTTCTTGACTTATCTTGGTTTTTAAGGTTCTCAATATCACAAGCTTCAGATGGAATTTATTTGGTCAGTTGTTGCTTCTCTTCATTGCGAAGCCTTGTTAGCGTCCATGAATAAGAATGAATGTTTATACAGTCACATCTTCAAGGTCACCAAAGATTTCTTTACTGTAACATGAAGCAGTAAACAGTGCATGTTTCTACAGTCCCCTGAAGACATGCTTACACATGGAACGTGTAGGGGTGGAGCTATGTGCTGACATCACGCTGCCACTTCTAAGTTTGGGACTGGCGATCATCATATGCTGATGAGGTGGATGATTCCTCACTGCAGTGAGGAATGTTATGGATTTGAAATATCAGAAGAGTGGCAGAGCTGAATGACTACCTTTACATAAGTGCTGTTTGCTGCTTCATGTTGCAGCTTTAGAGCAATAGAGCTTATGCTGGTGGAAGATACACACGGACACAACTTCTGATTTAAGGTGGTCTTTTTTATTTTCACTATATATGAAATACTCTAACGCATTTGTCACAATATTTTATTCATCTTATTGTTGCACAGGTGTTTGGATACATTGGAAAAGCATATTTATAATTAAGTGTACATTTCATCTTTTATTTTTGGCACTGCACATTTTTTTACGGTATTAAGAAACTACTTTAGGCAGGTACATTGGGTCAGGCCTCAAGATGTTGGTTCCTGAAAAGAATGTGATATAAGTATTTGTCAGGACTATTAGGGTTAAATAGAATTAATTTCTAATGGTTTAAAATATTATTTTTAAATGTGATTCTCTGGACATGCGTAGTAGCCATTTTGTTATGTTTTTTTTAATCAAAGTTGAATCCGAGTGCATGATTTTTTAAGAGTGCCTCACAAGGAGACTGTGTAAGCCTTATCTGTATTTTTTATCCCAGATCGTAAATTAGAGGTTTGGACACTTAGTAAAATAAACAAGATAAGGGAACCCTGAGCTCACAGACCTCATTTTTGTTTCCAGGATTGAGCTACAAGAGAGGGCTTATTCACAAATGAAAGATGTTGTATCATGTGTTGCATAACAATCACATATGTATTGAGGATTATTGTTAATATATAGTTATATTGAAGTATTTATATACATAATTAAGCAAATAATGTAACATGTATTGGTTTATGTATTTTAATAATAGGATTTATTACAGCTTACCTGTAAAAATCCTTTTCTTGGAGTACATCATGGGACACAGAGCCTTAAGTAATTACTTAATGGGTTATGGGCCACCTTCAGGTGTTGACACTGGTATACCCAATCAAGGAAGTTCACTCCCTATATAATCCCTCCTCCTTCCAGGAGCACATCAGTTTTTGTAGCAAAGGTATACTTAAATATTTAAATATCCCTCTTTTTGGGATACTTAAATCCCAAAAGAGGGGAGGGACCTCTGTGTCCATGATGTACTCCAAGAAAAGGATTTTACAGGTAAGCTGCAATAAAAATCCTATTTTCTTTATCGTACATCATGGGACACAGAGCCTTAAGTATCTACTTAATGGGACGTCCCATAACAATGCTACTTGAGTGGAGGGAGAGACAACCCGCAGGGTACCCCCAGACTTGAGGACTTATACTGCTGCCTGCAGCATACTGCGCCCAAAGGTGATATCCTCATACCTCCTTAAATCCACCTGATAACATTTTTGTGAATGTATGCACTGAAGACCAAGTTGGGGCCTTACACATCTGAGCCATGGAGGCCTGGTGACGCACTGTCCAAGAAGCACTAACCGCCCTGGTAGAGTGCACCTTAACTTATAATTAAGGGGTAAGATTCCCCCTTTTCAAGTTTGAACTATAACTTGCCGAATCCACTTAGCGACAGTGGATTTCGACGCTGCCTGTCCCTTTTTAGGGTGCTCTGGCAGAATACATAAGACATCAGTCTTAAGAATCTGAGCAGTTGTCTTTAAATAGATTCTCACTGCTCTCACCACATCAAGACAATGTAGTGACTTTTCTTTCCTGGAACATGGTTTTGGAAAAAACGATGGCAGGACAATATCTTGGTTCAGGTGAAAACCTGAAACCACTTTTGGCAAAAGCCTGGACAAGAGCGTAACACCACTCTGTCCTCATGAATAATCAATTATGGCTCTTTACAAGAAAGAGCAGCCAATTCCAAAAAACCTCCTTGCTGAGGATATAGCAACCAAAAATTCCAGCTTCCTTGTCAGAAGGACTAGGGGGATATGCTGTATTGGTTCAAATTGGTGTTTTTTCTAACACTGACAAAACTAAATTCAAGTCCCAAGGGCCTAAAGGTGATTTAACTGGCGGACTAACCCACATCACCCCTTGTATAAAACCCCGGACTAAGAATGCGGTCTTTGAAATAAAATTGATTGCCATTAATAGTACTCAAGGCCAACTTCATCTCTACGCCTAATTGTAGAAAGGCAAGAATTCTGCCTATGATATATCTCCCAGGGTGCCCACCCTTGGATTCACACCAGGAAACATAGCCTTCCAGACTCTATAATGTTTAGTTCTGGAAGTTGGTTTCCTTGTATTAATCAAAGTAGAGATAACTGACCTGGAAAGGCCACGTTTCCTCAGAATGTGGGTTTCAATAGCCAGGCCGTCAAATTTAGCGTTTGTAAAGTAGGATGGAATATCGGCCCCTGTGAGAGCAGGTCTGGCCTTAGTGGAAGGGACCATGGATCCTCCACTGCCATCTTTACAATTTCTGCATACCATGAGCTTCTGGGCCATGCTGGTGCTGCCAGAATTACCGGTTTTCTTTCCAGCTTGATCCTACAAAGAAGTCAAGGCAGCAATTGAATAGGGGGAAATGCACTGATCAGTGAAAGCTGATCCCACAGTATCACCAACGCATCTGTTCTGCATGCGAATGGATCCTTTGTTGTGGACACAAAGTTGACTAACTTTATGTTGAACTGGACGCTAGAAGATCTACCTCCGGAGTCCCCCAACTTTGACAAACAGCCCGAAAATATGTTGGGATGAAGAAACCATTCCCCTGGGAATAACTGCTGGTGACTTAAGTAGTTCGCCTGCCAATTCTCTATTCCCGGAATGAAGACTGCTGATAGGCACGGAATACTTCTTTCTGCCCAAGTTAGAATATGGTTCACCTCTCTCTGCGCTTAGAGACTCTTGGTGCCCCCTTGGTGATTGATATAGGCCACAGCCATGGCATTGACGGATTGGATCCTGACAGTACAATCCCTTAACCTGGAAGTCCAGGTCTTTAGAGCCAGACGCACTGCCCCAATCTCTAGGATGTTGATGGGCAAGGCTCTTCTGGTTCTTGACCACAATCCTTGGCCAGTTGTCTTCTTTAGTACTGCTCCCCAGCCTTTGGGACACCCTTGGGGACAGCCACATTGGCAAGTCCAAAAGCTTGGATCGTTAGCAGATATAATACTATTTTGCAACAGTCTTGAATGGAACTAGGCATAGGGAATTGCTTCCTTTCTAACAACCTCATGCAAAGGCGAATGGAGGGATCTCCTTTTGACCTGACCATCCGCACCAACTCTCTGTTTTTTGCCTGGGCAAGAACACCCTTTTTCTGTGCTGTATCTATGATCAGACCCAAAACTCCAGCTTTTTTAGCGGTTTTAAGGGAGACTTCACTAGGTTGAGAATGCAACCCAGAGTTTTCCAGGTAACTGGTTGTAATGCGTACGCCTTACTCCGAACACTGATTGGTCTATTAGCAATAGATTGTCTAGGTATGCCAAGACTGTTTAAGCCCTGTGCCCTTGACCTGGCTAGAGGTGGGGCTAGCACTTTTGTGAACACTTGGGGTGCTGTAGCTGGTCCGAAGGGCAAGGCTATAAACTGGAATGCTGTTGTTCTACTTCGAAACACAGAACCTTTGGTGAGCGGGAAATATATGGACATGGAGATATGCATCCCTGATGGCGATAGACACCAGAAGTTTTCCTCCTTGTAGGATAGAAACTACTGACCTGATCGACTCCATAGAAAGGAGCGGATCCTCAGGAACGGATTTAGATTCTTTTAGATCTAGAATGGATCTGTTGAATTTCTGCATGGACCTGTACATGTACAGGAAACACATGAAAAAGGCAGTGAAGGTTTTAAGGAACCTAAGAAAAAACAGAACTATCAGCTGACTCTACTAGAGGTAGCTTGAAAGAGGCATGAATCATCTCTGTAAGAGCTTTGTACCAGCAATCTCTCAGATCGCGAGGCTGAAAAAAGGTTCAACTCCAGTTGTCTCATCCGCAGAGGAGTAATGAGTTTGCTTTACTTCCTGATCACCTGAGGGTAACCCTTCATCCTCTACATACTGTTCCCTTGATAAGGGATCTAAGGTGGGGGAGGGGGATCTAACACTCTTCCTATCCTTGGATAGCGGATGCGGTTAAAGTCGCTAATTTTCCTTCTAGGCCCTGGAGGGTGGAGGAAAAACGCATTTTCAATCATGTATACAGGAGCTGAATGTTTTCTTCTCTTAGAGTCTGATCGTGGAGGCTGCCACCACTGCCTAGAGGCAGCTGCCCCTGGCACAGGGGAAGTAGTCCGTTTTAAAAAAGGCTGTTTATACCTTCTTTTGGACAAAAGAGTACCTTTCCTGCTAGAAATCATTTGGATGTATTTGACCAAATCTTCCCCACTGGAAAGAGAAACTAGTCAAGCCTTTTTACAAGATGCTTCGGCTGACCAACTTTTTAACCACAGGGTCCTACGCATGTGTTTTAGCACAAGCACAAGGCGAGGCGCTTGGTGGATAGTCTTTTATGGCGTCTATGGCAAAACATAGCGCCTTTGGTAGGAGGATTTTAACAAAAAATTCCAACTCATCTGTTGGATCCTTAAACATTGGTGCATCTTAACTGATGCTGGAAATCGCAGCGTTTACTTCTGGTATTTTACATCCTCTGTGAAATTTTCCTCCATGATAGAGAATTGAGAAACTCTTTGGAGGGAAAAAAATGCTTATCCGGATGATCCCATTCAGCATAAATAAGCCCTTCTAGAAATGCATGAAAAAGGCTGTAAAGGTTTTTTTTTTGGTTTATTTTAAAAACCCAAGGAAGGGACCGAACTTTCAGCTGACTCTGTTAGGAGTAGCATAAAAAGTGGAATGAACCATCTCTGTAAGAGTTTGTACCATCAATCTGTCAGATTGCGAGGTTGCAAAAGGTTCATCAACTGTTGTTTCCTCCGCAGAGGAAAATTCAGCTTGTTTTTCCCCGTGATCACCTGAGGGTAATACCTCATCCTGTGCCCACTGTTCCCTTGGAAAAAGGGGGTTTGAGAAGTGGAGGGGGATCTAGCACGCTTCCTATCCTCTTGGGTGGAGGGTGCGATGAAAGCCGCTAATCTTCCTTCTAAGCCCTGCAGGACAGAGGAAAATGTATCTTCAGTCACGTATACAGGGGCTAAAGTGTGAGAAGCAGTTGCACCACCAATTGCTTCCAATGACTCACCCTGGCTTGCCATGTCAGTTATCTCCGGAGAGGATGACAGTGTGGAGGCATGACTGGAGTTCCCAGCGCCTAGGAGTGGAATCCTTGGTACCTTTGTGGTAGCTCTGGAAGTCGTAGCGCTAAGCACAAAAGCAGAGGCAGTTTAAGAAAAAAATTATGGTATTTGCTGAACAATAGTTTTAGCAAAAAACAATGTCACCATAAGGATCAGCCTTTGATACTGAGTAACCATAATATTTCCTGTACTGGAAATGCCTGCTTACACACCTTTACATGCCCAGCGCTCCTGTGTCCCATAGTGTGACAGACTTCTGTCTTCAGCATAGGAACTGAGAGCGTCTGTGTTAAGCCTCAGGTGAGAACCCGATTTAGGCATCCTCAGCATCTTCTGCCCTAGTCTATGCGCCGTGTGGTCCACGTGGACGTGATGTCCCGCACATGGAACTGCCCATCTGTGAGCCACACCCCTCTGCAATACCCACCTCCCTCTTAAAATAACTAGTCTGTGCGTGTGGACGGCATTTGGGTCTGCAGATGCCGACCTGAAGGATAGGAGGCGGCACTGGCCGCGATGGACGCCAGACTTTGAGTCTGCAGTGCTATACAGGGGCTGAATAGCACCCCTCAGGACAACTTTAGGTAATGTAGCAAGACCAAAAAGAGTCCTGGTTCCTAGGGTCCAGCCCTCAAAGAGAAGCATTACAGGCAAAACCTCGTTCTTCTTATGCGAGGCCCCGGTACTGTCCTGTGGCCACAGTGGCATAGCTGGATCCGTTTGTGGAGGTTTTTTAAATCCAGCATGGATCCCTCCTGGAGCTCCTCAGAGCACATCTTCACTCGTGACCAACACCTTAGACACTGGCAAAAAAAACTGACATGCTCCTGGAAGGAGGAGGGCTATTATAGGGAGTGAACTTCCTTGATTGGGTATACTAGTGTCAACCCCTGAAGGTGGCCCATAACCCATTAATTACTTAAGGCTCTGTATCATGATGTATGATAAAGAAAATAATTTTTCTTTCATAATATTTTTATAATGTATTGTATGGATATTCATAAAACCCATTAATACATATATATTATTATAATAAGGGTTACAAATATGGGATCCTATGAAAAGTTTGAAAGTATAGAAGCTGTATTTGTGAAATACACAGGGTTAAATTCCAATGATCTGAGTCTTAAGGTATGTAGAACACGAGTTAATTGTGTGGGGATATTTTCTCAAACACATATTTCAAGAGGGTTCGGAATGGCTAGAGAGAATGACAGAATTTAGACAGTTCTAAATATTTAATAGGTTCTGTTAAGTCTAAGTCAAGGGTCATTCATAAATTGACTTGGACATAAACGAAAATAATCTTCAACATAGTTCTAATCCTATACTGCCCCTGGTGGTGAAAATATTAAGAGTCCAAGATGGCTGCACAGACGAGGTTGTCATGGTTACATAGAAACAAACCGCCGTTTGACATCAATTACGTAGTAGTGACACACACACACACTTGTTGGGTGGGATAAAAGTGGTTATACATAGCTGAAGAGAGGAGGATCTTAAGGAAGATGGAAAAAATTTGGAGAGGGTGTTGAGATCTTGAGAGGGCAGAGATGTAGGAAGGTTGGAAGAATACCATTGGGACACCTAACTTGATGCTTCTCAAAACAACAGATTTCTTAAGCCATGGTAAAGTATTAATCTTTTCATTTTTAGCTTTTGGTAATTGAATTGTTTTGGTATATACAAAACAAAACCATTTAAATATATGGCAGAACAAATTGGAGTTGTATTATTTTTACCTGCAGCATGAAATAATTATACTCCAAATATTAAGAGACAAAGCTAAGGCCAAAGTCTGTACAATGGTTTTGTCGTGATATGTGTTTATAAATAAAAATACATTTAGAATGAATTTATTTTTAAATAGTCTTGGTTAAAATTATCAAGCTTGTATATGGTTAACAGAATTGTCCATAGACCTTAAGGCCGGGTTCATGCTGGAACCGGCTGCGTATCGCACAGAAGCGATGTGCGTCCCCATTCCCCATTTCAGGGACAAATCCGGGCCAAATCTGTGCCTGAATTCGGCCCTGAAACGGAGCCAAAAACGCACAGCGTTTCTGTGCAGTGCGCTCCGCAGCCGCAACGGAGAGAGCCGGTCACATTCTCCTGCTATGCGAATTGGATGCAGGAAAAGCCGCATCTAATTCACATAGGTGTGAACTCGGCCTGAAGCTTAAAGCACTATTTCAGTATGTTTGTTTTGAGAAGGAATCACAGTGCTAAAGTCAACACCTAGTTGTTTATATAAGTCCGTGGAGCCACGGAAAGCTAATCACTAAAAGTTACCAATCTAAATTTGCCAAGTTATCATTCAAGTATTGAAATATGGTATTTTGTAATAAGAGCTTGTGGTAAAAATGTGATTATCATTTGTATTCCCACATATATTTGAAAGTATATACATTTTTGTATTATCACGAAACATACCTGATATTATTTTACACTGAATTTTTAGTTAATAAATATATATTTTTAGCATATCGTTATCACTTGTCTTCAAAATAGAACGGTTAAATTAACTTGAATTACTTGTATTTGTGGAGAAATTTAAAAATCTCCTCAAACATAGATGTTTGCATAATTCCATAAATATAATATTGTTTTAATATTTCAGTATAAACATTCTGACATATCTTAACATATAATGCCTGTAAGCCCTTTACTGTTCTGTTTTACTGCCAGCATAATCATTTTATGAGTTAAATACTTAATTGAAGAGTCTTTCAGTGGTTCAAAAGTGGGTCCAGTCAACATAATTGAGAACTTAAAAAAAAAGGTCTCGGGGACACTGTCTTATGAGGAATCATAGTAGAGTGTTCTCTGCTTGACAAAAACTCACAAATTAGTGGATCTTCTGCAAGTTTCAGGTCTAAGAAACATGACAAGGATGAAATCAATCTTAGGAATCATAGGAAATCTAGAATAACCAGTATATTTGGAAGGGAATTCTTCTTGTTATACCTACCTTCCAGACCTTAGAATAATGATTTCTTGTTGCCAACTTTCTGCTCTTGAGCAAGGTGTTATTCACCATCTCGGAGCATCCATTTTCTCTCAATATGGCCCTTTCCAAATCGATGCCACTAGTCAAAAAAATTGAGATCTGGGGTGTCTAACTGGACCCTGAGACAGCAGATCCTCCCTGGCTGGCAGCATAAAGAGTTAGGTGTATTGACATCCTCTGCAGGTTGGCAAATCATACCCTACTTGGCCACCAGGGGGACACAAAGAAGCACATGGACTGACTTAAATTTTGAATGACTCTTGGTATCAAGGCCAGTGGAGAAATGTGTAACCCTGAATGAAATCCCTGAGCGCATCTACCCCAGGGTCTCAGCTTCATTTCCGAGTGAGAAAAAAAGACCTGCTTTTCTGTCTGCTTTCTAAAAAAAAAAGGTCTATGGACGGCACGACACATCTGCCTGCAATCTGGTAAAAAGCATGCTGGTTTAGTTTGTAGTTGCCCTGACAAACAGATTTCCTGCCGTGTTTAGAGAACCTCTGATGTGCATGGCTGAAATAGAGATCAGATTGGGCTCTGCCCAGGACAGAATCTCCAATGCTACTCAAAGATGAAGAGGAACAGGTACCCCCCTGGTGATTCAGTTAAAGCGAAACTTTACCCATAACAACTTGATAAAAAAATAACTTTCTTTAGCAGGAAACATACATTCCACAATAATAAGTATGCTACTAAAATTAGTGCATGCTGTAAATTGTTTCCAGCATTGCTCCTGTTTCTTGCTGGGGGTTACCATTATGCTGAAGCTCAGAGCCCCTAAGGAGAAGTAAATCATAAAGATTGCTTGTGCCCTCAACCCAACTGTAAGGTGCTAATTTGGGGCAGATTCATCGATGATATCTTTGTGATATGAACAGGGTTCAGGGAGAAATTATTTTCTTTCCTGGAAATCATGAAATTGAATGATTTCAATTTAAAATTCACAATGAACTATGACCAAAAGACAATCAGTTTTTTTGGACATCCAGGTTTTTATTAATGTGGATGGAAGTATAGGTTCCTCCCTATTTCGTAAGCCTTCTGCAGGCAACACGATTCTGCATTCTACTAGTTCCCATCTAAGATCCTTCGTCTCGAGCATACCAGATAGCCAATACCTTTGGTTGAAAAAGTAACTGTAATCGACAGATTTCAAGAGGGAGGCTAAAGCCCTACAAAAAAAGCTATAGCCCCTCGTGCCTGAAAAAGGCTTACCATTGGGCAAATCGAAAGGATAGAGAAACTGATTTTTGCAAAAAAAACTAAATTTTGGATAAAAAATTTCGATTGATAACTAGATTTTCATGACAGCATCGTCAGGTATCAAATCACATATAAAAGATTTCAATCATTAAGAGATCATCTTGTCCACAATCATTTAACAAAACCTAAATGTGCTGCTCGAAAAATTACAGGCACAAGGCCATGCAGAAAGTGCAATTTCTGTAGATACATAAGTGCTCATCAGATATTGTTGCCAAATAGAGTACAATATAGACGCAATTTCTATGCAGATTACCAAACTATCGGTGTAGTGTACCTTATGGAATGTGAATGCAAGGCTTTCTATGTAGGTAAAACTAGAAGATTATTTTTTTATAGGGCCAGGAACCATGTGTCCCCAGTCTCTAAGAAGAAATTAGAGCCCCATGTGGTGGCTGATTGGGGTTTCTATCATAGTTTTAAATTATCCAAGATGAAATTCTTTGCCCTTGAACATATACCGGGGGTGACATTGATAATCTACTCTTACAGCGTGAAACTAAATGGATCCACACCTTGTCAGCTATGAAATATCCGGGACTGAATGAGTCTATTAGCTATATACCCTTCCTTTAAAACCATAGGAGTTCTTTTTTAGAAAGAACTCTATAAAACAAAAATATCATGAAATTGGGATTAACTTCTGATCCCAATCAATAAATGGCTATTCTATTTTTATATATGTAAATGTGTATATTTTCTTTTGTAACTCGGTCATGCCTTGGCTGGGAAATCTCCTGTGTGTCCCCAGACTGAATATTAATCATTGCCGTGTCTTTTTTCCTCCTTTTTCCAGAGGAGACTTTTTAAATACAGGCTCTCATTTTAATATGAATATATTTTGTTTTCTATACGTTTTCCATGTTTGACCACTAGGTGGCATCTAATGACTTGATGTGTTGCTAGGACACGGCGCGACCCCGATCTGTGTAAAGAGCCATGGCTGCGGCTCTTTAACCATGTGTCCAATCACAGCCGGTCACGTAAAACACGGAGATGCCGGTAGTCGGTGCTCCTCGCCTCACACTGACAGAGTGTGAGGGGAGGAGAGCCGATCAGCGGCATCTCCTCACAGAGGACATCTAGGGATGTAATCAAGGCACTGATCATCAGTGCCCTGATTACAATTAAGTGCCCACCAGTGCCAGCAATGGCCATTAGTGATGCCAGTCAGTGCTGCTCATCAATGCCACCCGTGCTGCCTATCTGTGCCCATAAGTGCGGCATATTCGTGCCTCCTCATCAGTGCCACCTCATCAGTGCAGTGCAGCCTATCAGTGCTGGAGAAAAATTACTTTATAAGAAAAACTTTTTTTTCAAAATCTTTTTTTTTTTTTTTTTAGGAAAAAATAAAAAACCCAGGAGTGATTAAATACCACCAAAAGAAAGCTCTATTTGTGTGAAGAAAATGTAAAAAATTTCACATGGTTACAGTATAGCATGACCGCGCAATTTACATTCAAAGTGTGACAGCGCTGAAAGCTGAAAAATGGCCTGGGCAGGAAGGGGGTGTAAGTGCCATGTATTGGGGTGGTTAACTGCAACTGCTTCATTGTTTTAAACATGCTTAAATGGTAATCTATGCTGACTTCAAATTCTTTACCTCTGTCCATATCACTGTGATGTTTGTTTTTTTTTTCTTATTGTCCATACCTAAAATATGAGCTGGTTTTATCTATATAGCCATGATTCCCTGCTCTCTTGCTGTATCTTTTGGTCCGTCTTTGGTGTGAGAAGTTTGTTCTGTCAGCTATGTGTTCCTCCTATGCAATCCTGGCTAATTGGCAATAATACCCCCACCCAACTCAGTATAAATTTAGGGGTTGCACAGGCAGAGATTGCATTGGCAACTATAATTTTGGATAAAGTATTGATTTTGGATTAAGTATTACACTTTGGCTCAGCACTTCAGCGGATGCCCAAAGTGAAAATCTACAACAGACTACTGCAACACACTAAACAGACTACTGGTGTCCTGATTCCCCATAGAACATCTCTCATCCGGTCTGCTTCTCAATCTCACCACTCTGTATCATGCACTCCCTACTTTTCCTTCTCACAGTTGCTCTTCCCAGGGGTCAGTAAACAGGGGGGATGTGTGTACAATAAGTAGTTACTGCTCGGTCAAACCTCCCTATAGAAGCTCTTATGAGGAGGGTGATCCTTAGAGTAGGCAGAGTTGTGATAAATACCCTGAAAAGTGATCCTAACTGCTGTCACCCTTCTGTGGGTGAGTTTGTAAATTTGTGATAAATAACCTAAAAAAAAGTGTGATCCAAACTAGTGTCACTTTAGAATGAGTGATTTATATCCTAGGGTTAATTATACATCCTAAAGTGCACTTGAGGCCAGGTGTCACCTGCAATGGGTGCTATTAACCCTAAAGTGCACTAAATGGTATCCAATACTGCAACCCAAATTTGCAAACTCACCTACAGAAGGGTGACAGCAGTTAGGATCACTTTTCAGGGTATTTATCACAACTCTGCCTACTCTAAGGATCATCCTCCTCATAAGAGCTTATATAGGGTGGTTTGACCGAACAGTAACTACTTATTGTACACACATCCCCTGTTTACTGACCCCTGGGAAAAGCGACCCAAATGTGATTCGCTCTTCATAGGTGGCATAAAGCAACGGGTTCAACCTGATACAATTATTAAATAAAATTTTACCACTTTGGAGGGTTCACAATCACTCTGGATATAATCACCCAATAGGGAGCCGATTTTAAAATCACCCAATAGGGAGTGAATTCTAACTAATAATCACAGTATCACAAGTTAAACTATAGTAAAACAAATACATCTCTACCCACATTATTATCTAATTGGAGGGCAGCGCCATCTACCCCAACACCAAACATACTTTACACAATCTAGATCCCTCTTACCAGGGATCTCCAGGGGAGGCAGCAGCCCAGGAATATTTCCTAAGCGCGGATTTAACAATCATATAAGATCAGCCTGGATGTCACACCACTTCCTCAAACTGAATCAGAAACTGAGCTCATATTTCCTCCCCCATGTGCCCCTTCCCCTGACTTCTCTGTCAAGATCAATGGCACAACTATCAGTTCGTCCCCACATGCCAGGGTACTAGGGGTAACCTTAGACTCTGAACTGTCCTTTCAGGACCACATCCAATCCCTGTCCAAATCATGCCGCCTTAGCCTCTGCAACATCTCTAGAATATGCCCCTTTTTAACTAATGACACCACCAAGCTGCTAATTCACTCCCTGGTCATCTCTCGCCTTGACTACTGCAACTAACTCCTCATTGGACTACCTCTACATACACTATCCCCCCTTCAGTCCATAATGAATGCTGCTGCAAGACTCATCCACCTTTCCAACCGTTCAGTGTCCTCCACCCCTCTCTGCTAATCCCTGCACTGGCTTCCACTCACCCAACGATTAAAATTCAAAGTACTAACAATAATTTACAAAGCTGTCCACAACTCTGCCCCAGCTACATCACTAACCTAGTCTCAAAATACCAACCAAGCCGCTCTCTTCGGTCCTCCCAAGACCTTCTGCTCTCTAGCCCCCTTGTCACCTCCTCCCATGCTCGCCTACAGGATTTCTCCAGAGCTTCTCCCATTTTTGCAATTCGGCACTGCGTCGCTTTAACTGACAATTGCGTGGTCATGCGATGTTGCACCCAAACAAAATTTACGTCCTTTTTTCCCACAAATAGAGCTTTCTTTTGGTGGTATTTGATCACTTCTGTGTTTTTTATTTTTTGGGCTATAAACAAAAAAAGAGCGACAATTTTGAAAAAAACAAATTTTTTACTTTTTGCTATAATAAATATATAAAAAACTATTTTTTTCCTCAGTTTAGGCCGATATGTATTATACATATTTTTGGTAAAAAAATCGCAATAAGCGTATATTGATGGTTTACGCAAAAGTTATAGCGTCTACAAAATAGGGGATAGTTTTATGGCATTTTTATTTATAATTATTTTATTAGTAATGGCGGCAATCTGCGATTTTTATCGCGACTGCGACATTACGGCGGACACATCGGACAATTTTGACACTAAATTTGGGACCATTGTCATTTATACAGCGATCAGTGCTATACAAATGCACTGATTACTGTGTAAATGACACTAGCAGTGAAGGGGTTAACCACTAGGGGGCGATGAAGGAGTTAAGTGTGTCCTAGGGAGTGATTCTAACTGTGGGGGGGATGGGCTTCAAGTCACATGACAGCGATCACCACTCCCGATGACAGGGAGCGGTGTGCTCTGTCATGACACAAGCCAGAACGGGGAAATGCCTTGTTTACATAGGCACTTCCCCGTTCTGAGGCTCCGTGACATGATCGCCGGGAGAATGGTGGATATAGAGTCCGCCGGTCCCGCGGGCATGGTTACACTGTACGCAGCGGGCACGCGCCTGCTATCCCTGGCTCTTAAAGGGGATGTACAGGTACGCCCATTTGCCCACCAATGTCATTGTACCGACGTATATCGGCATGCGGCAGTCAGAAGCTGGATAAGCTTCTTTAACCAGTTGCAAACTAATACACTGTTTTACTTTCTCCATCAACTCATCCCCCACAGCTATTACCTTTTGTATCAATTGACCCTTCCTCCTAGATTGTAAGCTCCAGCAAGCAGGGCCCTCCGATTCCTATTGTACCAAATTGTAATGTAACTGTAATGCTTGCCTTAATTTTGTTAAGTGCTGCACAAACTGTTGGCGCTATATAAATCCTGTATAATATAAAAAAATTGTCATGTTGGAATGTCCAAGTACGTCCCATGGGCAGCTTCCTGGCTGATGAATGCAAATGTTACTCCAGTATTTTTTGATAACATAACATTCATCTTGCCATCAATTTTGATCAAATTTCCTGTGCCTTTCGTAGCTCATACATCCCCAAAACATCAGCGATCCACCTCCATGTTTCACAGTAGGAAGGGTGTACCTTTCATCACAGGCCTTGTTGACTGCTCACCAAATGAAGCGTTTATGGCTGTGGCCAAAAAGCTCAATTTTGGTCTCATCACTCCAAATGACTTTGTGCCAGAAGGTATAAGGCAAGGTGTGCTGTTTGGCGTATTGTAAGCGGGATGCTCTGTGACAATTGCGTAGTAATGGCCGGCTTCTGGCGACTCGACCATGCAGCCCATCTTTCTTCAAGTGCCTCTTTATTGTGCATCTTGAAACAGCCACACCACATTTTCAGAGAGTCCTGTATTTTACCTGAAGTTATTTGTGAAATTTCAGTTGGTCAACCTGACCGTGGTTTGGTTTCAACAGAACCCCTCATTTTCCACTTCTTGATTAGTTTGAAGACTGCCGATTGGCATTCTCAATTCCTTGGATACCTTTCCTGTTTTATAGTTAAACTACCTTTTCCCGCAGATCCTTTGACAATTCTTTTGTTTTCCCCATGACTCAGAATCCAGAAACGTCAGTGCAGCACTGGAAGAAAGATGCAAGGGTCTGTCAGGAGTCCAAAAACTCATTGACCTTTTATACATACACTAATTACAAGCAAACGGATCTCAGGTGAGGATCGTTACCTTTAATACCCATTCAAACCCCTTTGTGTCAGCTTGTGTACATGTTATCAGGCCAAAAACACCAGGGTTTGTAAACTTTTGATCAGGATCAGTTGGGTAGTTTCTGTTTTCATTATGATTTAAAAAGAGTAAACATAGTTGATTGATAATAAATTGCTTCAGCCAAACACTACCTATGAGTGAAAGAAAAGTTTTTGTGTTATTCATATTCTCTGAAAAATGGCCAAGAAATCATAAATTCTGCCAGGGTATGTAAAGTTATGAGCACAACTATATATTTGCTTGTAATTTTTCTGTGGCACCCTACAAACCCCATTTGCCTCTCTCTACCAAATGTATGTATATTTAGGGATGTGGTGCCATTGAGTATCCAACATCCAGCAATTCACAATAATTACCTTCAGAAGTCACCTAATTAGTAAACAGAGTCCACTTATGTGTAATTTAATCTCAGTATAAATGCACCTGTTCTGTGAAGCCCTCAGAGGTTTGTTAGATAACCTTTGTGAATAAAGCATCATGTAGGCCAAAGAACACACCAGACAGGTCATGGATAAAGTTGTGGAGAAGTTTAAAGCAGGGTTAGGTTATAAAAAAAATATCCCAAGCTTTGAACATCTCACAGAGCACTGTTCAGTCCATCACCTGAAAATGGAAAGAGTATGGCACAACTACAAACCTACCAAGACATGGCCTTCCACCATAAGTGACAGGCCCGGCAATGAGAGCATAAATCAGAGAAGCAGCCAAGGAGCCCTTGGTAACTCTGGAGGAGCTACAGCGATCCACAGCTCAGGTGGGAGAATCTGTCCACAGGACAACTATTAGTCATGCACTCCACAAATCTGGCGGAAGAGAGTCAAGAAGAAAGCCATTGTTGAAGGAAAGCCATAAGAAGTCCCGTTTGCAGTTTGTGAGAAGCCATGTGGGTGGACACAGCAAACATGTGGAAGAAGGTGCTCTGGTCAGATGAGACCATTTACATTTTGGCCTAAAAGCAAAATTATAGGTGTGGCAGAAAACGAACACACCATCCCCCGTAAAACATGGTGGTGGCAGCATCATGTTGTGGGGATGCTTTTCTTCAGCAGGGACAGGGAAGCTGGTTAGAGTTGATGGGAAGATGGATGGAGCCAAATGCAGGGCAATCTTAGAAAACCTGGTGGTCTGCAAAAGACTTGAGAATGGGGCAAGGTTAACCTTCCAGTAGGACAAAGACCCTAAACATACAGCCAGAGCTACAATGGAATGGTTTAGATCAAAGCATATTCTTGTGTGAGAATGACCAATTCAAAGTCCAGACCTAAATCCAATTATTTGTGGCCAGACTTGAAAACTGCTGTTCACAGACATTCTCCATCCAATCTGACAGAGCTTAAGCTATTTTGCATAGAAGAATGGGCAAAAATGTCACTCTCTAAATGTGCAAAGCTGGTAGAGACATATCCAAAAAGACTTGCAGCTGTAATTGCACCGAAAGGTGGTTCTACAAAGTATTGACTCGGAGGGTCTGAATACAAATGCACGCCACACGTTTCAGATATTTGTAAAAAACATTGAAAACCATTTATCATTTTCCTTCCACTTCACAATTATGTGCCACTTTGTGTTGGTATATCACATAAAATCCCAATAAAATAAATGTAAGTTTTTTGGTTGTAGTATGACAAAATGTGGAAAATTTCATGGGGTATGAATACCTTTTCAAAGCACTTTAAAAGTAGTCTGAAATTATCTACACTCTCTCTGCTGACACCAACAACTGAAGAAGTGAGTCCTACATCCTTATCACTCTAACAGTAAAGAACCCCCTATGCAGTTTAAATTATGAAGTTCTCAACCAACTTCATTGTGTGGCTGCGTGTCTTCTTTAGAGAACTTAGGTTAAAGTAGCATTAAACCCAAAAGTAAACATTTATTATATTGCAACTTATCATTTCTTAGATGTGATGGTTTCATTAGATTTCTTCTTTAGGTTTTCTCCTATTTTCATCTGGTGATCCAGCCAGTAAGTCTGTTTTTTTCTCAAAAGGCCAAGCTCTCCAGCTGAATGTATCAGTTACAGAGATGAGAAAAGTAATTTAACAAGCACTATGTAAACTGGTGGCGCTATATACATCCTGTATAATAATAATTTAACACTAGCAGGAGTGCCTACAATGATCTGCTTTTATTTAATGTAAAACCTTTATCCCAAAAGGAAAAAAAAACAGTTTGCTGTAGCTGGTTATAAAGTATTAGCTGGAGTTTGGCTTCAATTAGTAGGTGTATATAAATCTGCTAATACATCTAACCCTGCTAGTACATCTAGCCCTCCCCCAGACTGACAATGCTGCTATCCAAAGGTGCCCCCTGTCCTCATTCGTCCAGAGTGGGGGCGCTCTAATACAGGATGTGTGTTACTAGCCAGATCACTGGTGAAAACAGAGGGGGGGGGAAAAAGCAAAAGAAAAAAACCTTTGTTAGACTTACTGATAACGGTATTTCAAGGAGTCTTTCAGGACAGCATCCGGAGAGAGTGTAGCTCCACTTATTTTCCCAGGAAACACTGCAGCCAAGATATTTAAAATTAGGATGCTTCCACCATTGTGAAAAATGGTATAAGATAAAAACATACCACAAAAAACAAAAAAAATCAGGGCGGGTAGTAGCTGCTGTCCTGAAAAACTCCTAGGAATACTTTACTGGTAAGTCTAATGCCGCGTACACACGGTCGGACTTTTCGTCTACAAAAGTCCGACAGCCTGTCCGACAGACTTCCGACGTACCTTCGGCGGACTTGCGGCAGACTTTCTTACGAACGGACTTGCACACACACGACCACACAAAAGTACGACAGCCTAGTACGCGGTGACGTACACCAAGTCCGACGAGACTATAAAACGGAAGTTCAATAGCCCGTACGGCACCCTTTGGGCTCCTTCTGCTAATCTCGTGTTTATCTCGTGTTAGTAGAAGTTTGGTGAGAGACGATTCGCGCTTGTGAGACTCGTATTTTTCAGTTCGTTTTAACTGTTGTTCAGTCTGTGCTTGTGAGGTTTGTATCTGCTTTTCAGTGCGTTTGGTCAGTTGGCATTGAGAAATCTTTGTTTTATTGGCCGCTCGTTCCTGATTTTCAGGTCGTTCTTCACAGGCCTTGCTGTTCTTCAGTGCGTTCTGTTTAGTGCGTTCTGACCAGCCGACCGTTTTGAAGCCATGTTACCTGTACGTACTCGTCGTAGAGCTCGTGCATTGTATGTGCTTGGTGCTGTAGTTTATTCTTCAGCCCAAGACCAGTCCATGAACAGGGCGAGGAGGAGTTCATGGACCAAGAATTGGTTGCTTCAGCGTGACCAGTTCTGTCACATGCCTTTGCTCCGTGAGATCCGTGAGAATAATCCTGAGGATTTCAGGAACTTTCTCCGGATGACGGACCCCGTTTTTGACCGTTTGTTGGCTTTGCTGACCCCCTATATCAGCAGGCAGGATACCTGCATGAGGCAAGCCATCACTCCGGAGCAGAGGCTGGTCGCTACCTTGCGGTATTTGGCCACAGGGAGAAGCCTGCAGGACCTTAAGTTCTCGACAGGCATCTCCCCCCAGGCTCTGGGGATCATTATCCCAGAGACCTGTTCTGCCATCATACAGGTCCTGCAGAAGGACTATATTAAGGTAAGATATTTTTCTTTTATTAGCATCACATGTTCTTTTATGTAATCTTTGATAATGTGATGTATTTCTTGCTTCAAACACTACTTACCATCATTGCAATATAGTGTGAATGTCCCCTTTTTATCCTCACACATGCTGGAATTTTTTACTGTTATTTTTTGTCATGCATGTATATTTTCCTTCAATAACCTTCCCAGCATGAAGTGATGGGAACATATCCACCTAGTCTACTCATTTGGAATGTATTTTGTTTGAGTGTATTTAGTGTGCTGCTAATGAGCAATTATCTAGATTTCACAACCCCCCCCCCCCCCCCCCCCCCCCACCACCTAAACTCACTCCAAATAGTGTGCTGCTAATGAGCAATTATCTAGATTTCACAACCCCCCCACCCCCCCCCCACCTAAACTCACTCCAAATAGTGTGCTGCTAATGAGCAATTATCTAGATTTCACAACCCCCCCCACCCCCACCCTCGTTAAAATTTGCTGGAATGTTCTGTGGTGTTGATTTGTCTAAAGCAAATATATGTTGCACTTTGCAAAATGCATGTGCACTCTACAAGTGCATTTGTTCCAGTGCTTTAGTAAATGAGCAGAAGCTCTGCTGATTTCCATCATCAAATCATA